>NC_056728.1:1412255233-1412392580 GCF_019279795.1 Protopterus annectens | reverse complement strand
TTTGTGTAGGTGAGGTTATATGCTGATATTTTTGTATATATTTTTGTATATATTGTACATATTTTTGGTGGAGGTATTTTGGGCCTTGTCTTTTTAGGGTCTTCTGACATCTGGGGCAAGAAAAGACTGAGGATATGACGTCGGTCATGCGCATTAGTACCCTGACGTACTGACGTCAGTCTAATGCGCCTTGACCGACGTCAGCCATATACTCTGGTATTCGGGCCGACTGGACAGCGGACTACCCAATAGTAAGGACTGCAGCAATGTGGATCCTCGAACATCTACATTTATGGTAGGTACAAAACTGTACTTTTCTTTTTTTCATCTAGTCAGATGGGTTCTTCAGTTTCTAAAGTTTTATTGGCTAAATGGATAACCAATTGCATTTTTTTGGCTATATTCCTAACAAGGTCTCTCCCTGCCAAAACCACCTAAAGCTCATTCAGCCAGATCCATGGTCACTTCATCTGATTTCCGGTCTAGAACTTCCATTGATATTTGTGCAGCCGCCATCTGGTCTAATGCCCATACCTTTGTCACTCATAAATTGGACATAATTTCCAGAAGCAGAGCTGCCTTTGGTTCAGCAGTTCTCTGGAATATCCTTCCTTGAAGGCCACCCAAGATCTGCATAGCTGGGGACTCTATGCCATATGCTGAGGAAGAATGAAAAGGACAACATCGGATATTAGTTGTATACTTACCATAACTAAGCTTCTTTAATGTCCATTTTCATTCTTCAGCTCTCCTCCGTCCTTACCCCTTCCTATCATCTTCTGGAGTGAACTGGTGTGTTTTTGGAACCTGTTATTCCAGGTTTGAGGCCAGGTGTTTTGTCTTCCCTTTTCCTCTTGTATTTCAGGATAGTTTTATTTGTCAGACCTTTGTTCCTAAGACCCATTGTAGTAGACTTTCTTCTTTGGCGCTTTATCTTGAAAACCAGCATCTTGAGATTCTTGCTAAGACTATGAAAGAGGGAACTTCCCGCTCCGATGTGAAGTAGGAGGCCAAGAAATCTAAGCTGGAATCTTAAGCCATTCTTCCTCAGCCAGACATCTCTCGCAAGGCAAGTGAATGTTTGGAGGTTTGCCAGGCTTTATCGTTGGACTCCTCTGCCAAGACTGGGATGGAGACCGGTGGGGATCCAAGTTTAAGCATATCTGAGGAAGCATTGCAGACGTTCACTTTGGACGGTTAGAGGTAACCACTGCTGTTCATCTCCAAGGAACCTGGGGGGAGTTCGTCATATCTTAGAGAAGTTATCCCTATTACCATTATTGAATGCCGTCCTGATTCGGAGCCTTCTAAGTTCTATAATGCGGATGTCCCACTGAAGAAAAGTAGAAGATTAAACATATTTCTCCTACCCCTAAGGATCCACAGAGTGAATGGCAATCCTTCACTTGGGGCACGTTTAAGGCTTTGGCTTTAAAACCTCCTCAGGGAGATGTTCATCATGTTTCACTGTTGCAGGCATTACTCTTGGGTTATCCTGCTGACAGGCTACCCGCAGTCGGCCTGAATTCCTAAGTCTTGGTCCGGCGTCGGTTGCTGTCACCTCTTCCCTGACGTCAGTGCGCCAGGGGTATAAATGATGCAGCTGATGCCATTTTCTTCAATCTTTCTTGCTGCCGGTGCCCGAAGCAAAAGCAGTTCGCAAGTGCCGGTCGGCTGACTCCTGAGATTTTCGTGTTCGAATTTCAGATCCGAAGTCTTCATTTAAAGCTAAGTACCCCATTGGGGAAACTTTTTTCTTACTCCAGACTGATGTCAGAAAAAGTTAATAATTGTATTTCTTGTGGGAAGCAAATACCTCATAAGGACTTCCATTCTTACTGTATTCCTTGCCTAGGCCCTGATCACAACGTCACTAATTGTAGGTTTTGTGCTAGATTTAACCAACGCACTATTAAGCGTCGGCAGGATTTTGCATTTCACTACTTTGGCCGAAGATTTAATTACACAATGTCATCGGATAGCCATCCGACTACCGCAATTCACAAAAAACGCAAGGAAAAGGTCAGGCATCCGAGGTCCAAAACTGACGACAAGGCTTCTTCTAAGCCAGTCGCCGGTTCTCAGTGAGGCGCTTTCGCAGCCCCTGACGCCTGCTACCTCAGAGCCGCAGGCCGCTTCCAACTCCCACGTGGAGCCGACTAGACCGCAGGAAACTCAAGGTATTGGACACTCGGAAAATATCCCTTCAGATGGGTCTGGAGCCGCTGAGCAGGCATGGTTTCTGAGGGTGTTTTCAGGTCTACACAGTTGTATGTAAAACTGACTTCAGCTTCAAAGGAAAAGACTAAAGCTCCACTAAAGACAAAGAAACAAGTATAGCAATCCCATGGACAGGCCTCTGTGCCTAAAAAACAGATACTGAAAATGTCCGAAGACCTAATTACTTTGATCAGGGGTTCCCATCCCCCTCCTGATAAGAGGTCTAGGCAAGAGACAGAATATGAATCTTCAGATCAGGTTTCCATTTCCTCTGATTCCTCTTCTGAATATGAATACTCTCTTCCTCCCTATGAGGATTCTGATGCTGAAGAATCTATCCCTTCAGCCTCTCCTCCTGAGGATTATTCTTTTGGGGAATCCTTACATACCATGAGGGAGCATTTCCACTGGGAGAGCCAAGACTACTCAGAATCTAAGAAAAGGCTTAGAGACTTCCTTTTACTTCCACAGCACAGGCCTCTTGCTATTCCTCCTGTTTTAGACATTGTAGATGATGTATTTTCAGAGTCCGGACTGTCTCCAGACTCTCTACCTCCAGCACCTGTGAAGCCAGACAGATACTACAGGTTCCAGATTCCCATAAATTTCTTTATAAAAACCCTGCTGCAGACCCAGAGACTATATCTCAGGGTCCCAAAGGGGTCAAGGCTTCCATTGCAAAAAACCCTATCCCCTCAGACAGGGTTTCAAGGGCACTGGACAGATGGGGGGAAAAAGATTTATACTTCTGCTACCTTGGCTGTAAGAGGTTTAAGTTGTCAATTTCATATGCTTAAATATCAGCATTATTTAATGTCACTGCTTAAACAGAAAATGTTGACTAATTCTGAATGTGAAGAAAACAAAGAAATGCAAGATTTATTGCATACAGCTGAACAAGTAGGAAAGCATACTTTGCAATGTGGTTTTGACTCTCTGGAGGCCTCCTGCAGGGCCGCTGTTACGGGTACTGTCATTAGGAGGCATGCTTGGTTAAAGGAACAGAATCTGCCTGATCATGTGAAAGCAAAATTATTAGATGCTCCACTACAGCATGATACTTTGTTTGGTGTTAAAGCAGATGAGGTGTTGAAGAAAATGGAGGACAAAGTGAAATCTATGCAGACAGTTAAGTATTTCTTACAGGTACAGCCACCCAGATTTAGCAGGAACTGGCCTTCAAAGAATTGGTCCTTTCCAGTGTCAGACAGGCCACAAAGGGGCAGATACAGACGCCCCAGAGGCAAATCCCAGCCCCAAGGCTCATACAGGTTTAAACAATGGGGTGCTTCTACCTCCAGAAGTGGAGAAGACAAATCTCAGCCATACAGGAAACAGCCCCAATGACCTTCCTCTGCCAGCTCCAAGCACTTATCTTTTGGCAGCCCCCTTAGGGGAAAACTAGCACTTTTTTCACAAAATTGGCACATTATCACCCAGGGCAAATGGGTCTTGAATATAGTGTCACAGGGCTACAGGTTCCTTTTTCACACCCTGCCGAGGTCAAAAGGTATGCCAGACCTGCCACTCGATCAATGGACAGAGGCACAAAAACAAGTTTCATCTCTCATGGACATGAGGGCCATTCAGCGAGTGCCGCAGCAAGAGCAGGGACAAGGATTTTACTCAAGACTTTTCTTGGTACCCAGAAAGGACAAAGCCTGGAGACCAATACTCGACCTGTCTACTCTAAACACATTTCTGGACATTCCAAAATTCAAAATGTTGACTCTGCAACAACTTCTGCCCATGCTGGGCAAGAAGGCTTGACTTGTAACATTGGACCTAAAAGAGGCATACCTGCATGTCCCAATCAGACAATCTTGCAGAAGATACCTCAGATTCATAGCTGGCTCAATGCACTACCAATTCTCTGCACTGACCTTTGGCTTATCTACTGCGCCCAGGGTCTTCACAAAATGCCTGGCACCAGTAATTGCATTGTGCAGACAGAGGAATTCAAATATATCCTTACTTGGGCAACTGCCTTATTCAAGCAGAGAACAAGGACATTCTACTAAAGCATCTGGCGTTTGTAAAAAGATTACTAATTTGTCTAGGGTACACAGTAAACGAAAAGAAATCAAAACTAGTACCCTCTCAAGAGATAATATTCCTGGGTGCAAGCTTAAATACAACTGCCCAGATGGCTTATCTCACGCCAAACAAACTTACTTCAAAATGTTGGCAACAAAGACCCAGTTATCTGCAAGAAAAATTCTGCAGGCTTTGGGTTTCATGGCATCCTGCATTCTGCTAATTCCATATGCAAGACTGCATATGAGGAAACTACAGTGGTATCCAAAACGTGTTTGGACTCAACATTGCCACAGCCTGGAAACATTAATTACCCTCATTCCCTGCCTGCAACAGGAGTTTCGATGGGCACAGACCTGTCACCACAACAAGGGACAACCATTCACTTTACCTACAGCCAGGCAGACATTAACAACAGATGCATCAGACTATGCCTGGCGGGCACACATGGCAGGAAAATGTATTCAGGGCACATGGTCCACAAGCCAAATGCATCTTCGTATCAATCAAAAAGAGATGCTAGCTGTTCAAAATGCCTTCAAGGATCTGCTTCATCCAGGACAACTGCTGATAAAAATGGACAATACTACAGTCATGTGGTACATAAACAAGCAGGGAGGCACACATTCCTATGCCCTCTGTAGACTAGCCATGACTTTGTGGGACACAGCAATGACTTACCAAGTACACCTGCAAGCACAATTCCTGCCTAGAAGGACAAATACTCTGGTAGACTAACTAAGCAGAAACCTCACGGATCCCCATGAGTGGAAACTGGATCCACAAGTCTTCATTATGATAACAAAGAAATGGGGTTGCCCATACATAGATCTATTTGCCTCCCCTCTCAACTGCCAACTACAGAGATTCTGCACAAGGACTTATCGCAAGCAAGCATGGAAAGTGGATGCTCTGTCATTCAGGTGGAAAGCCCTAACAGTATATGCTTTCCTCTTCTGCCTCTCCTCCCCAAGGTACTCCTAAAGGTCAGACAAGAGAAGCCAAAAATGATTCTGATTGCTCCAGACTGGCCCCGCCAGCACTGGTACCCAATCCTAAAGAGCTTGTCTCAAGGCCCAGCCTGGACATTACCTCTAATTCCTCACTTACTGACCCAACGAAACAATCAGATCCTGCACAGCCAACTCAGGACCCTAAATCTGGCAGCATGGCGGATAATGTAGCCATTCATAATACACCTCTCTCTAAAGCAGTGATGGATGTTATTTTGGAGACCAGGAGGCCCAGTACCAGAAAATCTTATGCAGAAAAATGGAAGAGATTCTGTGCTTGGAACCAGGCACAAGGAATTGACACGTTTGTACCAAATATTCCTCAGATTTTACAATACCTAACTGAGATGCTGGACAAAGGCCTATCCTTTTCATCAATTAAAATCTATGCCTCTGCCATTTCAACTCATTACAATACGGAACCACCTATTTTTTCACATCCATTGCTAAGGCAGTACCTCAGAGCGGCCAAAAACATAAGGCCTCCAAGGCGAGCACCAATACCTGCATGGGACCTCAATTATGTCTTGGAAAAACTTACACTGCCTTCTTTTGAACCAGCCAATACAGCTGAGATACAGTTCTTATTATGGAAAACAGCTCTGCTCCTAGCAATAACCTCTGCAAGACGAGTCTCAGAGTTACAGGCACTCATGGCTGTGGAACCTTTTATCATTTTCCATCCAGACAGGGTTTCTCGAAGGACAAACCCGACATTTATGCCTAAGGTAGTGTCCAGCGTGGCCCTTAACCAAACCATTCATTTGCCTACTTTTTATCCAAACCCACAGAATAAGGGTGAGAGACTCCTGCATTTTTTGGACATACACAGACAGCTACGCTTCTACTTGGACAGAACTAAAGCTTTCAGAAAGACTGAGCCAACTCTTAGTGGCATATGATGCAGGATCACAAGGAAAGGCCATCTCAAAGCCGACTATTTCAAAAGGGATAGGCCACTGCATTCGTTTCTGCTATTCACAATATGGCAAATCAGTGCCTAAGGGCATTAGGCCACATTCAACCAGAGCAGCAGCCACGTCAGCAGCCTTCCTCAGAGGAGTACCAACCAAAGACCATCTTAGAGGCTGCAACTTGGGAGTTCAGTGCACACTTTTGCAAGGCACTACCACTTACCTCTCTACTCTAAATCCAGTGCAGGCTTTGCCACTGCAGTTCTGCAGGGCCTTATAGCCTCTCCTAACCCTATTTAGACCCAGCCACCCAACCTCATCTTTGGGATTCAACCCAAGAGTAATGACTGCAACAGTGAAACACGAACATATTACAGTTGTGTACCTACCATAAATGTAGATGTTCGAGTGTATTCACTGTTGCAGTCCAGGTTACCCACCCACCATCCCCCTTTTCTTTGCTGGGATTTATCTATACTTCACTATTTTATAAAACCTATGTGGTGTATTTGCTTGTAGATGAAGGAAATGTTTACTTTAGTGCATGCATACTTATTGGCATTATTTTAGCCTACCCTTTTGGGGGCAGCTGACATCTGGGGCAAGAAAAACTGAAGAAAATGGCATCGGCTGCATCATTTATACCCCTGGCACACTGACATCAGGGAAGAGGCAATAGCAACCGACGCCGGACCAAGACTTTGGAATTCAGGCCGACTGCGGGTAGCCTGCCAGCAGGATAACCCAAGAGTAATGACTGCAACAGTGAATACACTCAAACATATACATTTATGGTAGGTACACAACTGTACTTTTCTGTTTCAACCCCCCCCATTGGTCTTTTACCCACCTTAAAAGACCCAGATAACAGGATTCCTCTGAGGAGGTGGTGGATTTGGATGAGGAATCCCTTGCTTACTGCTTCCGGTTTCCCCTCTCTTTGGATTATGGATCAGAAGCGGAGGAATCTACTAGTCCTGATGCTATCTTTGAAGAGCTTTGTTTTGGGGGACACTATTTCTAGGATGATGGAATTTTTTAAAAGGGTTTGTGCTGAGGTTTCTGAGATACAAAAAAAAGTATTACGAGTTGCTGCATATAGGTTCATAGGTTTATACTAGGCTATCTGCCCTAAGGCATTTATAAGCCTAGCCCAAATTTTTGTGGCTTACGCCACCCCTTATATGAAAAAATACTGTGCCCATTAGTTTGTTGTGCCTCTGTCCAGCAGTGACACAGATATGATTCCCGGGGTAAACCTACGATCTCCCATCCACAGGTCTAGATTTCTCTTGAACAGAGTCAGCGAGGTGCTCTGCCTCACATGGACCGGGATTTTATTCCACAGCATAGGGAGTCTCTGAGTGATAAATCTATCCCTCCAGCACGTCCTATTTATATCCGTGCTAAGGTTTAAGTCGCTTGCTCTAGTGGTTTTGGTGGATTTGGATTTTTTGAGGTGGAGCATGTCCATTAATTCCGGTTGGACATGGCCTTGTATGTCAGGCACATGTCACCTCTGAGCAGACGGTATGCGACTGAATAGAGCTGGAGTTTCTTCAATCTGGCAGCATATGACAGATTTTGGAGTCCTTTATCCTTTTGGTGAGGAACTTTTGGGGTCTCTCCAATTGCTGCAGATGTCGGGTGAGATGCATCCCGAATGGGGCATTGTACTCGATCATTGGTCTGATAAGTGAAGAGTACAGGGGAACAATGACCTCACTAGATCTGGATGTGAATCCCTTCATGATCAGGTGGGCAATGTAGAAGGTCTTTCTAACCACTTTAGCAATGTGAGTGTCAAAAGAAAGGCCACTGTCAACCTGGGTCCCCAGGTCCCTGATAACCTCTTCTGTGCTTAGTGGATTGCCACCTATATGGTAGCTTGGGGTTACCTTGTTTTTCCCGAAGGGTATGACTATACATTTTTGGCGTTTAACTTCAGGCCATGGCTCTGGCACCAGCTATCTGTTTCCGTGAGTCCCTTCTGAAGGATATCCGTGTCCAATGCACTTTCCACTATGGCGCCCAGTTTGCAGTCGTCTGCAAACTTTGTCAGCCAAAGTCCTCCCATGTTGGCCTGTACTTCTGAGAAGTAGATGCCAAACAATTGGGGCCAAGGACCGAGCCCTGTGGGACACCACTTGTGACCAGCTTGGAGTCTGACACAGCGCCAGCAACTCTAACCCTGTGGGTTCTGTCCTTAAGCCAGTTTGCAACCCATCTTGTGACATATGGGTTTACATTTAAGCTGGTAAGTTTTTCTACAATACCCGAGTGGGGTATTGTGTAAAGCCTTTGCAAGGTCAAGGTAGGCTGTATGGACTGCCTTTCCCTCATCAATGGCCTTGGTGACTGTTTCGAAGAAGTCGACCAAGTTCAAAAGGCATGATCTTCCCTTGACAAAGCCAAACTGGGTCGGGTCCAATGTCTGCAAGTCCCCTATATCTTTGTTTATGAGCTCCATTATGATCCTCTCTATAGCTTTGCAGACTAGACTTGTTAAGCTTATGGGGCAGTAATTACCAGGGTCCGTAGAGGCGCCGCCTTTGTGGAGTGGGACCACAGTTGCCGTACGCCACTCCTTGGGCACGTATCCTCTGGTAAGGCTGAGATTAAACAGCTGCCTTATGTGCAGGTTTAATTCCTCATTTAGCTCGTGTAGCACACAGCCGGGGACACCATCCGGTCCCATTGATGCTGTGTTTTAGCTTTAGAGACCAGCTTTCACCTGCGCATTTGAGATGTCCGGGAGGCTACACTCGGCTGGGATAGTTATCTCTCCTTTAGGGGGTAGAGGGGGGTGAAGTTTGCACTGAACCTGTCTGCCAGTATGTTGGCAATGTCTGTGGGTTCAGTGATTTTTGTATCATTTTGGACTAATTCTGAGCATATCTGGGAGTTTCCACCCAGGTTCCTAACATAGCTGAAAAAGGCCTTATGATTGTCCTTTGAATCCATGGCAATTTTCTCTCAAAATTGGCCTTAGTTGATTTTATGAGTGCTCATATTTTTTTACTAATAATGATCAGGGGTGACTTCCCTTTTATGGATTTTGTTCTATCTTGTAATAGCTTTCTCCTCTTATTGTAAAGTTTGTTAATGGCTGGGGTCCACCAGACTGGACGTTTGCCCTTTGTGGAAAGAGTCTTGGTTTTATTTGGGATTGCCTGATCCATGCAGTCCTGGAGGTGTTCATAGAAGGCATTTGTAAGGGCTTCCGCAGCTTGGGTTGTGGTTTCCTCTGGCTCAGGGGCCTTGAAGGATACCACACCAGTCTTGAGTAGTGTGAAGTTTGCTTTAGAGAAGTTCTTCACTATTGTCTTTTTTGTTTGGGGTGAGGGTGGGATGTGGATTTCCAGTGAGATTAGTTTATGATCAGATCTCACCAGTGAGGGATATACTTCCGGTGTGGAGCATTTTGTACCCATGTTTGTGACAATGAGATCTAGTATATTTTCTCCTCTCGTGGGAACAGTGACTAGCTGTTCCATGGCATTTGAATTTATGAACTCCAGGAACCGTTGGGCTAGAAAGTTAGGGCTTGAATAATGTTCCCAGTCTATATTCGGGTAGTTGAAGTCACCCAGTATGATGGTGTTTGGAGATACATTTATACCCTCCAGTGTCTTCAGGAAGGCTGTGTGGGGTTCCTGAGTTTGAGAGGGTGGCCTGTAGCATGCTACAATTTGTAGAGCAGTTTTGCCTATGGTTAGTTGCACCTGGATGGTTTCCGAAGCTTCGTGCGTTGCCACCAACCTGGAGGTGTGGGTATCCTTTATGAATATGGATACACCCCCCCCCTTTGTGGTGTGGTCCGGGTTTTGGGGCCGGAACACATGATATGAGGTAAAACCTAATAGTGCCGGGGTGCTCTCAGGAGCCTTGAACCAGGTTTCAGTTACAGCACAGACATCGATGTTCTCCATACTGAGAAGGGCCTCGAGTGCGTGCATTTTGAGATTTAGACTTCTGGCATTGAGCAGCATTACCCTCAGTTTCTTCCCATTTTTTTTTCTAGGGTGGTAGGTTTAGAATTTGAGCCTTGCCTAAAAAGGCACTATGGGGTGGCAAGAGCCTTAGCCAATATCCGGAATCCCAGGGGTGACAGGTGCAAGCCGTCCCTTGCGAAGCAGCATGGCTTGTCAAGCATGTCATCCCAGGCAGACAGACACTGGATCCCCTTTGAATGACACCAGACATTAAGCCAATTGTTAAAGCTGATCATCTTGTCTCTATATTGTGGCATCATTCTTGGTGAAGGAAGGATACTGCTCAGGGTTAGGGTCATACCTGCCTGGGCTACATAATCAGAGAGCTCCTCTATGTCTCTTTTCATGTAGTCCAGGGAGGTACGTCTCAGGTCGTTCACACCAGCATGGACAATGACTGTGTCATATTTGTACTTGCCGTGGAGTGACCCGAGTGCTTGTGTTATGTGGTGGATTGTAGCGCCCAATAGGCAGCTTACTGTGACCCTGTCCTTGTTCAGCCTGGTGAGTGGGACGTCAGTGTGTCTGACTATGGAGTCACCTATGACAAGTATGCTTGGTGTTGTATTTGGCCTTAAGGGCTGTGACTGCTTTGCACACTGCTTTTGTGGTTTATGTGTTGCTTGTGGGGTGTCTTGAGGTAGCAGTTGTTTGGGTGTCTGCTTTGGAGGCCTCTGCTGTTTAGGTAAATTTTTACTCAGAGCCTCCGAGTATGTCTTTGTGTGTTTATGTGTTTGATTCAGTGGAGTGGTAGCATTATGTGAGGCTGGTTTTGTGGTGTGTGTAGTTGCCTTCTCCTCCTGTCTGGTCTTGCCAGTCCTGAGTTGAGAGAGCTCAGCCTCCAGTTTGGCTAAATAGCTGCATCTCTCGCAAGTATTTGTGTTATGTGGGAGGAGGAGAGGGTTGTCTGTGTACATGAGGCAGTTATAACATTGCCTCAAGATTCCCAGATTCACCAGCTGGACCGGAGAGGGGATTGACAACTGACCTTTGGACATGCTAGAATAATATTGGGAAATCCTTAATTGAAAACAAGGGCCAGTGGGGAGTGAGGGTGTAGTGCTTTTAATTTTTAGTGCTGACTTATATAATTGCTTTAGTGAGCAAGTGCCAGGTAACTTGAGTGCAATGTGTTACAAGTAACTAAATGCAAAAACGACAAACAGTAACTTTCTTTCAAGTGAAACAAGGAAATAAGTACAGTAAGCAATGCAGATATCACTAGTGATCCACGGAAGCACTGAGAAGTTGCGTATTAGGTGGAATTAGCTTCCAGGGAAATAACAAGCAAACAAACAACAAGCATATAAACAAAGCTAGATTCAGCAGGCCTGGATCTAGTCTATGCTAGAGCAAACAAGGTGAACCAATTTCAGTAAGATACAGTTCAAATATTCAGGCACTATAAACCTTTAACCAGAAATTCCCAGCTCAGAAGGGCAGAGTCCAGCCTCTTCTCCCACAAGAGTGCAGACCACAACCTTCTTAATGTAAAATAACTGGCCTGAAGCCCAAGTGCCTAAACCAGAACTAATACACTTGGACACTGGGCTCTCAATCAGCAGTTCCCAACTTAGAAGGATGAAAGCTACCTGTCTTGCCACCACAGTGCTTGCCACAAACCTTCCTAATGTAAAACAACTGGTCTGAAGCCCAAGTGCTTAATCCAAAAGACTTGAATGATAGCTACACTTTAATCAAGTTACAACCAAGCAGTAATAAATACCATTGAATACTTTAGAGAATGTCTGGATTAGTGCTCAAGTTACACAAACAAAGCTAGATCCAGCAGGCCCGAATCCAGTCTATGCCACAGCAAACAAGGCACCAACTTCAGTAAGAAACAGTTCAGATATGCATGCACTATAAGCCTTTAACCAGAAATTCCCAGCTCAGAAGGGCAGAGTCCAGCCTCTCCTCCCACAAGAGTGCAGACCACGAACCTTCTTAATGTAAAATAACTGGCTTGAAAGCCCAAGTGCTTAAACCAGAATTAATACACTTTTAGAATAACAGACACTGAGCCCTCAATCAGCAGTTCTCAACCTAGAAGGATGTAAGCTACCTGTTCTGCCACAACAGTGCAGACCACAAACCCTCTCAGTGCAAAACAACTAACTGGTCCGAAGCCCAAGTGTTTAAACCAAAAGGCTTAGAATGAGTTACACCACGCAGTAATAAATACAATTGAGTATTTTAAGGTGATGCAAAAGTAAAAAGAAGTAGGTAAAAACACAAGTACAGTAAAAGCAGATGAAATTTTTTTTTTTTTTTTTTTTTCTTAACAAGTGCTGAGATCAAAGAAACAGATTTGAGTGCTGAAACTAGAAAACTGGCTAGTTATAAGAAAAAAAACAAGCTAGAAGGCTTCCTTCAAACACAGAAGGGCTTGGGGGCTCAGAAGCCTACAAATAGTCTGTACCACTTAACAAGAAAGGCAGGAAATAAGCTTAATTTTTTTTTTCTATTTCCCAGATGCTCTCTTTGTACACAGTAGGAGTGCCTGAAATCAGAATATGATCTCACTGCACTCAGTTGAGTGAGCAAATGAGATGGGCCCAGAGGCAGGCTGAGGGGCGGGCAGTTTCAATGCCACTAAGATTAACACTGAAGAGCAGAATAACTTCAGTTAAAAATTCCTTCAACACTCCTTCATACACAGTTTAAATCAAATTAAATACTGTATAATACTGTATTTTTTTAAAAAAAAAGTGTAGATAAAGGTACTTAAATTCTCTTATACGTCCAGTTGAATATAACCAAGTTCTTAGCTGGCCAAGCTGAAGTTTTAAAGCAGGAATTATTTCACATGCACCAGTTTAAATATGCAAGGACAGGAAATCAAAGAATGTGGCTACCCCACACCTGTAATTACTAGCAAATAACAAAATTCAGCCAACACTAGCTTCAGTTCAAGTTACTGAAGAGCAGAATAACTTCAGTTAAAATTCCTTCAACACTCCTTCATACACAGTTTAAATCAAATTAAATACTGTATTTTTTTTAAAAAAAAGTGTAGATAAAGGTACTTAAATTCTCTTATACGTCCAGTTGAATATAACCAAGTTCTTAGCTGTCCTAGCTGAAGTTTTAAAGCAGGAATTATTTCACATGCACCAGTTTAAATATGCAAGGACAGGAAATCAAAGAATGTGGCTACCCCCACACCTGTAATTACTAGCAAATAACAAAATTCAGCCAACACTAGCTTCAGTTCAAGTTACTGAAGAGCAGAATAACTTCAGTTAAAAATTCCTTCAACACTCCTTCATACACAGTTTAAATCAAATTAAATACTGATTAATAGTGTATTTTTTTTAAAAAAAAGTGTAGATAAAGGTACTTAAATTCTCTTATACGTCCACGTCCAGTTGAATATAACCAAGTTCTTAGCTGGCCAAGCTGAAGTTTTAAAGCAGGAATTATTTCACATGCACCAGTTTAAATATGCAAGGACAGGAAATCAAAGAATGTGGCTACCCCCACACCTGTAATTACTAGCAAATAACAAAATTCAGCCAACACTAGCTTCAGTTCAAGTTACTGAAGAGCAGAATAACTTCAGTTAAAAATTCCTTCAATACTCCTTCATACACAGTTTAAATCAAATTAAATACTGTATAATACTGTATTTTTTTTAAGAAAAAGTGTAGATAAAGGTACTTAAATTCTCTTATACGTCCAGTTGAATATAACCAAGTTCTTAGCTGGCCAAGCTGAAGTTTTAAAGGATTCGCTAAGACCTTCTGCTGTTCTTCCTGTTTTGGCTGCCTTGTTGGATGCATTTTCTAATGTTTCTAAGGCTCCAGATTCTCAGCTTTCTGCCCCCCCAAGAAGCCTGATAGATTCTATAGGGTGCCTGAGGACTGTAAATTCTTGTACAAGTACCGTCCCCCTGACCCCTCCGTGGTGTCTGTAAGTTCTGACAAGCCATCTCAGTTGCTTCCTTTTCCTCAGTTACTGCCCTCTGATAAAGATAGTAGAACCATGGAAATGGTAGACAAGAAGATTTATACCTCTGCTACCTTGGCTTTTAGGGCTGTTGATTATCAGACCCATATGTCCAGGTACTTGTTGGCTCGCCTATCCCAGGCCTGTCAGGTTATTTCTGATCTTCCAGGCTCTGAGGGTAAAACTTGTGTCCTTTCTCTGTTAGGGTCTTCTCCCAGCTGGCTTGTTATTCCATAAAGTGCAGTTAAGATGCAGCAGATGTTTCTAGGGCTGCTGCTATTGGGTCAGTGATGAGGTATTCTTGGCTTTGGCTTCAGCCTTTGCCTGCTGATGTTAAGGCTAAGTTGATGGGTATCCCTCTTGATGATAAACACTTGTTTGATGAAGCTGCTGCTGCTGTGTTCAAGTCCCTTCAGGATAAGAGCAAGGCTTTAGAGGAACTTAAACTTGTGTTTTTTCTCCTGTGTCTAAATTTCTGAAAAACTGCTCCAGTAAGCCAGCCTTTATTCGCAGACAGTCTCGCCTGCCTCCTAAGGGTAAAAAGGGTGGCAAGCGGGCTCCTCCTGCTAAGGCTACTCAGACTTCTGTGTTTCAGAAGTCGTCTTTTCCAGGTAGGCTATGTGCTGACTATCCTATTCTTCCCAGAAACTTTCCTCTTTCTCTTCACCCCTTTGTTTGTCTCCCTCCCTGTTTGGCTACAGATTACTCAGGATTTCTGGGTCCTGTCCATTATTTGCCAGGGGGTATTTCATGGTTGGGAAATCCCTTCCTCCTGTTATGGGTTTTCCTCAGCCCCCTCAGCAACAACTCTTCTTTCCAGAGGTGCTTCAGGATTTTTTGACTTGAGGTACTATTCACGAAGTGCTTGTGCCCCAAAGGGGAGGGGGTTTGCTCCTGCATGTTTCTAACTCCCAGAAACCAGGGTACTTGGAGACCAATTCTAGACCTCTGTCATCTAAACACTTTTCTGAAGGTGCCTTCCTTTCGGATGGTGTCTCTGGATCTCAAGGATGCATATCTCCATATCCCGATCTTTTGCCGCCTACCTTTTGGCATTTTCCGGCTTGCTAAAGTTTATATCTGTAACAGTAACAGTACTTGGAACACATCTAGAGCCTGTTTACTGCATTTCCTGTGTTGCACTTAATTTAAAATAGTTTTTTTCTCTAAAAACTGCATTTTACCTGATTTTGGCCTAGCACTCAAGTGTGGGGTCATTTATTGCACTGTTGTGATTATTTTGCTGCTTGTGTATCTCTGCTACCTTTAAACTGCAACAAAAAGAAAAAAAAAAATCTTGCTTTTTTCCCACTTTCTGAAAGTTAAGAAAGTTCAGTTACAGATTTGCTGTTCTGAACTGTTTGGAAGTTTCTAGAAGGCCAGTGCTTGCTTGGGCTAAAGGGAAGTCTCTGTGTTCACCAGTGGGAGTGGTTAACACTGAACAGCCTGCCTGTCCCTGGAGGAGTGGTTACTACCCAGAAGCTGTAGTTTTATTGGCCATTTTGGGTCAATTCTAAACTCCTTGATCTCTCTCTCTTAAAACCCTACAACTCTCTTTTTGTGCGGTTTTGCGCACTGAGCAGCGTGGGGCAGCGCCGCTTAAACAGGTTTAAACTATTCCAGGCTCCACAAAGTCTGCTCTTCACTTTTTGCCTTAGAACTGTTCAAACTCTCAAAGTAATCACTCTCTTCTCTTTCTAAAGCCCTGCACTTGCTCAGCTCTTATAAGGAAACACTAACTAACTAAAGCACTACACTCTCCTTAACTTCTCATAAGTATTAGACTCCCGATTGGTCCTTCCTGATCAAGTGAAAAATCAGTTCCCTTCCCTAATCTGATCAGTAAAAAAAACAGTTCCCTATACTAATCTGATATGTCCAAGGGTCAGTTTCAAGGTTACTCTCCAGTCCAGCTGGTGAATCTGGGAATTTTGAGGCAATGTTACAATTGCCTTATGTACACAGACCCTCTCCTCCTTCCAACAAACTCTAATACATGTGAGAGATGCAGTTACACAGCCAAACTGGAGGCAGAGCTCTCTCAACCCAAGACTGGCACAGTCAGTGAGGAGGAAAAGGTAACCACCCACACCACAAATCCAGTCTCTCACAGACCTATTGCATCTGCATACCCAACACATAAACACACAAAAACATACTCTGAGGCTCTAAATAAAAATCTGCCTAAACAGCAAAGACCTCCTAAGCAGATATCCAAGCAACAGCCACCCCTCAGTAATACCCACAAATCACATATCTCACAAAATCAGTGTGCCTCACAGTCACAGCCCTTAAGGCCAAACAACACACCAAATACACTTGTTATAGGGGACTCTATTGTCCGGCACACTGACGTCCCGCTCACCAGACTGAACAAGGAGAAGGTCACTGTAAGCTGCCTGTCTGGTGCCAGGATCCGCCACATAACACAAGCACTCAGGTCACTCCAAAGCAAGTACAAGTATGACTCCGTTATTGTCCATGCTGGTGTGAATGACCTGAGACGTACCTCCCTGGACTACATGAAAAGAGACATAGAGGAGCTCTCTGACCATGTAGCCCAGGCTGGTATGACCCTGACCTTGAGTAGCATCTTGCCCTCACCAAGAATGATGCCACAGTATAAAGACAAAATTATCAGTTTCAACAATTGGCTAAAGTATTGGTGTCATTCAAAGGGGATCCAGTGTCTGTCAGCCTGGGATGACATGCTCGACAAGCCACGTTGCTTCACTAGGGACGGCTTGCACCTGTCACCCTTAGGCTTTCGTATACTGGCCAAGGCTCTTGCTACCCCCATAGTGCCTTTTTTAGGCAAGGCTCAAAGGACAAACCCACCTCCATAGACAACCCAAAGATAAAAAAACTAAAGGTAATGCTACTCAATGCCAGAAGTCTAAACCTCAAGATGCACGCACTCAAGACTCTCCTCAGTATGGAGAAAATCGATGTCTGTGCAGTAACAGAAACCTGGTTCAAGGCTCCTGAGAGCACCCCAGCACTACCAGGTTATAACTCATACCATGCGTTTCGGCCCCAAAACTCGGACCGAAGCACAAAAGGAGGGGGAGTATCTATATTCATCAAAGATACCTACACCTCCAGGTTAGTGGCACTGCACGAAGCATCAGAAACCATCCATGTGCAACTAACAGCGGGCAAAACTGCCTTTTAGTTTGTAGCCTGCTACAGAGCACCCTCCCTATTACAGGAACCCCACTTGGCATTCCTGAGAACACTGGAGAATATGAAGGTCTCTCCAAACACTATGTTATTGGGTGACTTCAACTACCTAAACATTGACTGGGAAAACTACTCATGCCCAAACACCCTCGCCCAACGGTTCCTTGAATTTATAAACTCTAACGCAATGGAACAACTGGTCACCACTCCCACAAGAGGGAACAAAATATTGGACCTGGTCATCACCAACATAGGGACTCTATGTTCCACACCAGAGGTAAACCCCTCTTTGGTAAGATCAGACCATAACCAAATTTCCCTGGGCGTCCATATCCCGTCCCCACCCCCAGCCAAGGAAATCACTGTAAAGAATTTCTCAAAAGCCAACTTTGCACTTCTCAAGACTGAGGTAGAATCCTTCAAAGCCCCTGGGCCAGAGGATAATACAGCCCAATCCGCAGAATCCTTTACAAATGCATTCTATGAGCACCTGCAGGAATGCATGGATCATGCTATCCCAAATAAAACCAAGACTCACTCCTCCAAAAACAGGAGACCGGTCTGGTGGACCCCGGCCATAAATAAGCTATACAACAGAAGGAGGAAGCTACTACATGACAGAGCAAAATCCCAAAAAGGAAGGCATCTCTGATCAGTATTAGCAAGAAACTTCAATCCCTCATAAAATCATCAGAGGCCAATTTCGGAAGAAAAATTGCCCTAGACACTCAAGATAATCACAGGGCCTTCTTTAGTTATGTCAGGAACATGGGCGGAAACTCCCAGATATGCTCTGAATTGTTGCATAACGGTACAAAATATACCAAACCTACAGACATAGCCAGCATCCTGGCAGACAGATTCAGCGCAAACTCCCCCCCCCCCCCAAAGGAGCAAACGCCTATCCCAACTGAATGTAACCTCCCTGACATCACAGATGCACAGGTGAAAGCTGCCCTCTCCAAAGCAAAAAACACAGCATCTATGGGACCGGACGGTGTCCCAGGCTGTGTCTTACACGAGCTCCAAGAAGAACTGAACCCTCACATTAACTCACTGTTCAAACTTAGCCTTACTGCAGGATATGTACCCAAAGAATGGCGTACAGCTACAGTGGTCCCACTCCACAAAGGTGGTGCCACAACGGACCCCGGAAGCTATCGGCCCATAAGCCTGACTAGTCTGGTCTGTAAAGCTGTGGAGCGTATTATCATGGAACTCATAAACAAAGACATTGGGAGCCTCCAGACACTGGACCCTACCCAATTTGGCTTGGTTAAGGGCAGATCTTGCCTCTTAAACCTAATTGATTTATTTGAAACAGTTACCAAAGCCATAGATGAGGGCAAGGTAGTCCACACAGTCTACCTGGACCTCGCAAAAGCCTTCGACACAATACCCCACTCGGGCATCATAAATGAGCTTACCAGCTTAAATATCAACCCCTATATCACAAGATGGATTGCAAACTGGCTCAGAGATAGAACCCACATGGTCAGAATCGCAGGTGCCATGTCCGAATCCAAACCAGTTACAAGTGGCGTCCCACAGGGCTCAGTTCTGGGACCTCTCTTGTTCGGTATATACTTCTCTGAGGTTCAGGCTAACACGGGGGGATTATGGCTGACAAAGTTCGCAGATGACTGCAAACTGGGGGCCATAATCGAATCTCCAGCTGACACAAGCATCCTCCAAAAGGGTCTCACAGAGACGGATGCTTGGTGCCAGAGCCACGGCCTCAAGCTAAATGCCAAAAAGTGCATGGTCATTCCCTTTGGGAAAAACAAGGTGCCCACAAATTACCACATAGGTGGTAATCCATTAAGTACGGAAGAAGTAATTAGAGATTTGGGGACCAACATAGATAGTAATCTCTCTTTTGATAATCACGTTGCCAAAGTGGTTAGAAAGACCTTCTATATAGCCCACCTTATCACAAAAGGGTTCTCATCTAGATCGAGAGGTCGTTGTGCCCCTCTACTCGTCACTCATCAGGCCCATAATTGAATACAGTGCCCTTTTTGGGATGTACCTTACCAGACACCTGCAGCAACTGGAGAGACCCCAAAAGTACCTCACCAAGAGGATCATGGGCTACGAACAGATGTCCTATGCAGCTCGACCAAAGAAACTCCAGCTCTACTCAGTTGCTTACCACCTACTCAGAGGCGATCTATGCCTGACGTACAAAGCCATGTCAAACCCAGAATTAATGGACATGCTCCACCTCAAAAAATCCAAGTCCCTTAGAGTTACACGCTCCAGGGACCTAAACCTCAACACAAAAATAAATAGGACATGCTGGAGGGACAGATTCATTTCCCAGAGGCTCCCCTCACTCTGGAATAGAATCCCAATTCATGTTAGACATAGCCCCTCGCTGACCCTCTTCAAGCGAAATTTGGATGCATGGATGGGAAATCACAAAATCTGAAGTAGTTAACTTAATTTGTGCAGCAACCTATGGGAATCTGATCCGACCTCTGATCCGAGCCGGCAGTTTTCAACAGCTTTAGATCTGAGCTCCAAGCTCCTCCCCCTACCCATAATCTCCTGCCAACCCTGACTGACCTCAGATCTAGTTTGCCGCGGTTTACTTCAGCAGCTTGATCCAACAAGTTCCAGGCAATTCATCACTTTGTGAGAAAAATTTAACCTTTTTGTCCCTTTTCTTAAACTTTTGGTGTGTGTGTGTTCAGGCCCCTTTTCTATTTTTAAACTCTCTTAGTTTACTTTATATTCTTCATATTTAACCTCCCCCTTCCTTCGTGGTTCCGTCAGGGTTGTGTGTGTGTGTGTGTGTGTGTGTGTGTGTGTGTGTGTGTTTGGGGCCTAGTGTGTGTGGTTACCTTTTTTAGTTAATATGTCTGAGGCCCCAAAGCTGATTTTTTCTAAGTGCACTGAGTGTGGCCATAAGCTGTCCCCAGCGGATGGCCACACTCGGTCTGTGTTGTGCGTTGGGGTTGAGCACCTGTCCTCTGGTTGTACCATTTGTGCGGTGTTCAACCCCAGGGCACTCAAAGACTGGAGGTCTAAGCTGATTCTGGCAGGTCTTCTGCCCCCGGACTCGGCTTCTACCTCCGGTCCTCCCGTGGCTCCCGCTGCGGCTGCCACTCCTGCTTCCCTCCCCCCGGCTGGGACTCAACCTCCCGCCTTAGGCCCGGAGGAGAGGGAGGCCAGGAAAGAAAAAAGGAGGGAGAAACACCACAAGCGGCGGGCTGAGGCCTCCGCTTCGGCCCCCCTCGGCTAAGCGGTCTTCTCCCTCCAGAACTTCTGGGTCTCCTCCTTCTCGGATCTGGTCCCCGTGCTTTTCACCGGGTCCTGAGGAGGAGGAGACCCGATCTCCTTCGAGGTCATTGAGGCGACACTCCCGCCCCGCCTCGGTGGCCTCGTCGAGATTGACCAGAAGTCTCACGGATGCAGATTTGGACCGGATGATGAGATGATTCCTCCAGGCCCAACTGCAGATGGGAGTGCTCCTGCCTCCGCCCCCTCCGGGGGGGAGCTCGACCCCCTTCTTTGCCTCGATAGCTCCTTCTCTGTCCTGTTTCCCGGGTTCGGAGTCTTCGGAGCTGGGCAGCCTTGGAGCCGGGGGTGTGTCGGTGCCGACACTTCCCTCGAGTCTGTCGGGTCCATTTTCTTCTTCGGATCTGAGCTCTCGAAGCCGAGGGCTGAGCTTCGGATCCGGGGGCATCGGTATGCCTTCAGCTCCGTCCAGGTCGGAGCATACTGGTCCATTGGATCCGATCGCTTTGGCGCTGGCCCCGATCAGTCCGTCAGATCCGAGCGAGGGTCTGCTTTCTGATCCCAGAGAGAGCAGCTCTCCCTCGGCATTCGACTTGGTGGAGAGGGCCCTGTCGAGACAATCCAGGCCCCCAGCCCTTGCCACGGCTCCACCCTGCACTCCTTCTCTGTTGGGTCCGACTTCCATCACCCGGCCCCAGGAACAGCCTGCTTTGACGTCCCAGGTAGTTCCATTGGAACAAGACGTGGCTGGTGAAACCTCCTCGGACAGCCCCCCCGAGGAGGTTCCTCACAAGCGAAGGTGCAAAAGGAGGCACCTGGACTCCCCCGAGTCCTTGACTGAGGACATTGATTTGGAGGAGGGGGAAGGCTCCCCAAGATCACCCCCCAAAGATGTCCCATTTGGTGACATCATGGAGATGCTTAGAATAAGGGGGGGGGGTCTGCCCCAAAGCCTACCTCTGACGAATCCGTGTTCCTGGAGGCGTTTGAAGCAGGCCCATCTACCTCTTGGGTGTCCCCTCCGGCTGACCCCCCTGGTAGACTTGATTACTACCAGGGCGTTTAAGGAGCCGGACACTGTGGAGCCAGTCCCCAAGCGCCCGGACAAGATTCTCAGCCCACCCTCTGACAAGTCCCACTGGAGTAAGGGTCCCCCTGTAGATGCCATGTTGGTGGCGGCGGCCACCAAGAGGGAACTAGCTCAGGAGAGTCCCTCGGTTCATCCCCCGAGCAAGGAGTCTCGGTCGATGGACCGCCTAGGGAAGCGAGTGTTTAGTTTGGCTACCTTCTCTGTGAGGTCGCTGAACTACTTGGCACATGTGCTTCGACTGCAGCGGGACCTTATCAAAGAGTGCGTTGCGTCACCCCCCCCCCCCACGAGTTCATGTCGGCAGAGGACAAGCAATTACACTCCACCCGGATGGCCACTCTACGATCCATATCTAACACCTCTATGCGGCTACTGTCCCATGTCACGGAAGGAGCCGCTAGAGCCAGCGAAGCGGGCCTCGTCATGAGACGTCAGGCCTGGCTCCGGCACTGTGATTTCGCGGAACCCTTTAAGGCATCTTTCGCTAATGCCCCTTTTGATGGTTCTGCCCTTTTCGGCAAAATCGTGCGAGATTCCTTGGTCCAGAGCGAAAAGGACAGGAAGACGTTGTCTGCTGTCAGAGTCCGCTTCTCTGCTCCCCAGAGGTCCTTCTCTAAGGACCAAAAGGGTCAGAAGAAGTTGTGGTTCCGGAAGTTGCAAAAGTCCCGTCCCGGACTCCCAGCCCTTCCGTGGCAGAGGAGGGCAGGGTGGACACTGCCCTAGAGGCAGAGGGGGCCCGCAGAATTTTGGATCCAGAGAACCCTTCTTGGACCAACCCACGCAACACCCCTGAGGGGTTGCCCGACTGCTCCACTCTGGAGGCAGTCGGGGGGCATTTCTCGAAGCACCCAGCAGCTTGGGAGTCCGTCACAATAGACCGCTGGGTGCTTCGCATTCTATCCAGAGGATATCAGATTCCCTTTTCTCGTTGCCCACGCAGCCCCAGATACCTCCCCGATGTTCCACCCGATCAGAGGGAGGCCGCAGCAATGGAAATCCAACATTTGCTGGAAAAAAGAGCCATCCAACACGTCCCCCCAGACCAGTGCGGGTCCGGGTTTTACTCCAGGTTCTTCTTGGTGCCAAAAAAGACGGGGGACTTGAGACCAATCCTCGACCTCTCTTTCTTGAACCTGTCAGTAACCAAAGAGAAGTTCCGCATGGTCACTCTTCAATCCATTCTCCCCCTTTTGCGGGAGAACGATTGGATGTGCTCTATAGACCTCAAGGATGCGTACTACCACATTCTGCTGGACAGGCGATCCAGAAGGTTCCTCCGCTTCCGGCTAGGAGCCAGTCATTTCCAATTCAGGGTCCTCCCCTTTGGACTCACCACAGCCCCCATGGTGTTCACCAAAGTGTTAGCAGTGATAGCGGCCCACCTGAGGCTTCAGGGAATTCAGGTCTTCCTGTACCTGGATGACTGGCTCCTGACCGCCCCGACAAGGCATCTACTCTGTGCAGCCAGAAACTACTTTCTTCGTCTAGCTCCCTGGCTGGGGATCACTATCAACATAGAGAAGTAGTCTCTTACTCCGACTCAGACCATAGACTTCATAGGGGCCAGATTAGACACAAACTCCTAGCTTTCTTGACCACAGACCGACTACGAACCCTGAGGCTACATGTGAGGGCCATTCTACAATCTCCAGCTCCTCCGGCGGAATTGGTCCTGAGGGCTCTTGGCTCAATGGCGGCGGCAATCAACCTATTGCCGATGGCACGTTTGAACATGAGGGTCTTACAGTGGACCCTTCAGGTCCACTGGTCCTTTCTTCAGTATCCTCTGAGCCATCCTGTTCCCCTCAGCAGGGCTTGCAGGCGGGCCCTCCTATGGTGGCTCCAATCTCCGTACCTCCAGCAAGGCTGCCCCTTCTCTGTGACCCCTCCACTAGCCACGGTGACCACGGACGCCTTTCTGCTTAGACCTCCAGTGAAGGATGTAGTCCCTCCTTGGGATTTAACACTGGTGCTTCAGGCCTTGACAGCTCCCCCGTTTGAGCCTGCAGCTTCAGTAGATCTTAAATTCTTGTCATGGAAAACTGCCTTTCTTGTCGCTATCACTTCGGCTCAAAGGGTCTCTGAACTACAGGCCCTCTGTGTAAAAACTCATACTTGACCTTTCACAAGGATAGAGTTTACCTCAGGACCAATCCCTCTTTTCTTCCCAAGGTTGCCTCTGAATCAAATATTAACCAGTCCATTAACCTGCCGGTCTTTTTTCCAAATTACAGTAACAAAGGGGAATACAAATTACACTCATTGGATGTGCATAGACAACTTCTCTTCTACATCCACAGGACATCTGGTCATAGGAAATCCGACCAGTTGTTCGTCTCCTTTGCCAAATTTAACTTGGGTAAATCGGTGTCTAAAGTCACACTGTCTAGATGGATTTCACAGTGTATCCTTCTAGCATATGAAAGTTCTGGCAGGCCCGCACCTCAGGGAGTCCATGCCCACTGTACTCGATCTATGTCTACCTCTGCGGCTTTTAGAGCTAGAGTCTCTTTGGATGATATTTGTTCGGCAGCCGCTTGGGCCTCATCTCATACCTTTATCAATCACTATAAATTGGACATTATCTCCAGAGGGAGAGCATCCTTTGGCTCTGCAGTGCACCGGAACATCCTTCCATGAAGGCCGCCCAAGATTCAGGTAGCTGGGGACTCTGTCCCATAGATTGTTGCACAAATGAAGTTAACTACTTCAGATTAAGAAGTTATGTACTCACCATAACGTTCCATCTGAGTAGGTAAACTTCATTTGTCAGCAACCGTCCCTCCCTCCTGCCCCCTCACTTGCGAATGTATTCATACTCAGGTCCATGGGTTTTACCCTCTTTTTCCTGAATAATATTTTTCTAGCAGTTTCTGCTGTTGGGCAAACTTGATCTGAGGTCAGTCAGGGTTGGCAGGGGATTATGGGTAGGGGGAGGAGCTTGGATCTCAGATCTAAAGCTGTTGAAAACTGCCGGCTCGGATCAGAGGTCGGATCCGATTCCCATAGGTTGCTGACAAATGAAGTTTAGCTACTCAGATGGAACGTTATGGTGAGTACATAACTTTTTATTCACCCCTGGGAGATTTCATGTGTCCCTGCTAGACAGAGGCACAGTAAACTAATCTTAAAAGGGTACCTTCTGTGACCTACTTTACAGAGTCACAGTAGGCTAATCTAATAGGGAGGAGGAAGCCAAATACACTCTGGCTAGGCTTATAAATGCCCTAGGGCAGATAGCCTAGTATCTACCTATGAACCTAATATCAAAGAGATGAGATGAGAGCTCTTTTACTGGCTGTCTTCAGTCTTTTCATCCTCTCTTCTCCACGGGACAGCTCAAGATGTTTACAGACAGTACGTCCAACCAAACACAATTTATTAAAATGACAAAGCTTTCAGATATACAAACAGTCCTTCCTCAGTGTCTTACAAAAATTAAAAGCTCAAGCTAGTATTTATAGTAAAAACATGTGACACAGTCATTAATTAGATAGGGTGAACACCCAATTTTTAAAGAAACAGAAATAGCAAAAATAACAACACGTATACACATATACTTAATTTCTTCTTAAATTTCCCTTGTTTATTTTTCAAGACAGGTTTCAAAGTAACCTGCTTGTTTAATCATGGACCCTTATCGGCTTTAAGCCTAACTATCCATTCATATTCCTTGGTGTCCACAATGTTATTATGGTCACCACACCTAATATCGGAGTAGACTATGGACATAACTCTAAAATCAAATTCATGTTCAACACCCATCTGGGAAATGTGGCAGGCAAGTGAATTACTACAAACATTCCTACGGATCTCTGACTTATGTTCAATAATTCTATCCTTTAATCGCCTAGTTGATTTACCCACATAAAAACCTAGGCACTTTTTACATGTCGCACGATACATAATGCTAGAAGTATTACATGTTGCTGTACAGTGAAAAATATACTTTCTACCACTATTAGGATGTATAAATTCAGGACACAAATTAATACTAAAATTAATACTATTACAGCAAGAACAATTATACTGCAGTGGTGGTGCTGCGGTAGCGTTGTCGCCTCACAGTTAGACGTTGCCAGTTCAATTCTCAGTTAGAGCGTTTTCTGTGTGGTGACATGCGTGAATGGGCATTCCTTCGTTGAAGGTTGTGCGTTAGGCCCGGCAAGCCAACACACTGCCAATCATTAGCGGACCGGAGTTCCGCTGTGGCGACCCCTAACCGGGAAAAGCCGAAAGACACTGCAATGATGTGGTGTAGAAACAGCAGGGAGGACAAGATCTTATCTTCGCCGGTTGGCACTCCTGGTGTGGTAACTAGCTGTTCAGTATCAAGTGACTGTTCAGGATGTTTACATTCCCTCAGGTCAAAATATTGTGGCAGACAGTCTGAGCAAGTTCTTAACTCAATCCTAAGAATGAATGCTTCACAGGGATGTGTTTCTGGACATTTTTCACCAGTGGGGTGCTTCTCAAATAGGTCTTTGTCTCCCCTCTGAATGGACAGTTTCCTCTTTTTTTTTTTTTTGTATCTGAGTCCCAGGTCTTCTGGTTTGGAAGGTGGACACCTATCTTTTTTTGGAAGGGGATATTTCTTTATGCTTTTCCTCCCCTTCCCCTCATTCCAAAAGTCCTGTTCAAAATTCAGCAGGGTGCTTCCAAAATCTTGTTGGTGACTCCCTTTTGACCGAGACAGCATTGGTTCCCTCTTCTGCATTTAGCCAAGAGCGTTCATCACAAGTTACCTCACAGGGTGGACATACTCTCACAAGATTAGGGATCTCTTATCCATCCCCAACCTGTCCACTCTTCAGCTGACACTGTGGGTGATAAGATTTTAATTTTGCATAGACACCTATTTTCTGAGGGCATGCTTTGGGACCTGCAGGAAGCCAGGAAACCCAGTACTAGGAAATCCTACTTATCCAAATGGAAGAGGTTTTCTGTTTGGTGTCTTTCTTGTAACATGGATCTACTTTCTGTGGATGTCCCTTTGGTTTTCTCTTATATGTGAATTGTTCAATGCTAGGTGGGCTTATTATTCTGTTACAGCCCACATGTCAGTTATCTCTGCTTGTTTGCCTTTATCTCCTCTTCTGGCTTCTAGATTTTGAAGCTAAATAATTCATTAAAGGTGTCCTTCATATTATGATGGACTCCCAGGAAGCCCCTTCACCCTCCCTGAGATCTTAATTTTGTTTTGGGAAAAAAAATGACTTTGGCTCTTTTTGAGCCTGCAGCTTCAGCATCCCTGCAACATTACTCTTGGAAGACTCTACTTTTGTTAGCCCTTACGTCTGTCAGACGGGTGTCTGAGCTTCAAACCCATATGGGTTGTCCTCCTTTTCTGGCCATAGGATCATAGGAGGTTACTAGGCTAATGTCCTTGGGGCCCTTATAAGCCTAGCCAAGAGTTTATCCCCAAAAAAGAACCCTCAGTCAGCACCTGTCGTCCCTGTCAGAGAGGGACAAAGGTGGAAACCCTGGGACAATATTGTGGTTTCCCATCCACTCATCAAGGTTGCGGTTGAAGAGGGTCAGCAAGGTACTCTATTTGACATGTGTGGGAAGTCTATTCCAGAGACTGGGCAGCCTGTGGGAGACAAACCTGTCTCTCCAGCAGGTTTTGTTGATGACTCATATTAGAGTTAGGCTTATCGAGGGGGTAATGCACGAGGAGTTAGACTTATAGATATGGAGCATCTCTAGGAGGGCAGGGTCCGATATTGCCTTGTAGGTGAAACACAGATCACCTCTGAGTAATCTGTATGCTATAGAGTACAGTGATAGTGATTTGAGCCTGTCCGTATAGGACAGGTGTTGGGAGGCCATGGATTCTCCTTGTGAGGTATATCTGTGGCCTTTCCAGTTGGTGCAGGTCTTTGGAGAGGTACATGGCAAATTGGGCATTATACTCAATTATAGGCCTAATGAGGGAGGAGTGCAAAGAGGTAATAACCTTCTTTTTTCTGGGTGCAATCCCTTGACTTATGAGATTAACCAAGTAAAAGGCTTTTCTGACCACTGCAGCCACATGATGGTCGAATGTGAGATTGTTGTCAACCTGAGTACCCAGATCTTTCACCACAGGTTGTGTGCTTAGGAGGTTACCTTTGATGTGATAATCAGTAGGTGCCGTGTTTTTGCCTAATGGTATGATAATACATTTTTTGCATTTAACTTAAGGCAATGACTTTGGCGCCAGTTATTTGTAGCTGTGAGACCCTCTTGAAGTATGTTAACAGCATTTGGGGAGTCAGTAACAGCACCCAACTTAGTCGTCTGCAAACTTGGTCAGCCACAAACCCTTTGTCTTTACCTCTGAGAAGTAGATGCCAAGCAGTAGGGGTCCCAGGGCAGATCCTTAAGGAACACCACTAGTGACAGGTCTGCTGTTGGAGGTGGTAGTGCCTGTTTTGACCTTGTGGGTCCTGTTGGTGAGCCAGATGGCCACCCACCTGATGAGATGCGGATTTACACAAAGTTGTGTTATCTCTCCGATGATGCCCACGTGGGGGATTGTGTCAAAGGCCTTGGCCAAGTCAAGATAAGCTGTATGTACTGATTTTCCCTCATCTAGGGTCTTTGTGACCATCTGAAAGAAGTCAACCAGATTCAAAACGCAAGATCTGTCCCTGACTAATCCGAATTGGGTGGGGTCAAGTGCTTGGAGATTGCCAATGTCCTTGTTTATGAGATCCGTAATAATACGCTCCATGGCTTTACAGATTAGACTTGTCAAGCTACTGGGGAGATAGTTTCCCTGGTCAGTAGTGGCACCACCTTTGTACAAGGGGATGACAATAGCGGTTCTCCACTCGGCTGGAATGAACCCTGTTATTAGGCTGTGGTTGAATAGGGTCTTCAGTGGCGAAGCTAGTTCTTGCTGGAAATGGTGCAGAATACAGCCTGGGATACTGTCAGGTCCCATGGAAACTGTTCTTTGCCTTGGATAGGGCCTTTAACACTTGATCTATGGAGATGTGAGGTGTGGGACAAGCATCGGGGCTGCTGAACGGGCCTTTGGGGGGGATAGATTCTGCACAAACTTCACCCCCCTATCAGCTAGCAGGTTGGCTAAGTCGGCAGGATCAGTGTAAGAGGTCCATCAAGTACAAATTCGGAACAAACCCGGGCTTTGCCATGGAGGTTCCTGACATAACTGAAGAAGGACTTGTGGTTTCCCTTTGTTTTGGAGGTTTTCACTAGTGATCTAATTTGCTTGTTGAGGCTGAGGAGGGAGTTTATCCAATTTGGAATCTGTTCCTTTTTACCCTTGGACAACAGAGCAAACCAGAATTTAAGGAACCTTTTGGCAGCTCAGACTCAGTGCCAGTGTACCACCAGGGTTGAATGAAACCATTTCTATAAAAACTGTTTTAATTTGGGTCAGACTGCTTGTTAACGCCTAAGGGATTTAGATATTTTAACAAGTTTCTATTTTTAAACTATAATGTTATTTAAAATGTTTGGACTTTGTTAGAACAAGTATTTGATATCGTTTAACATATCGTACCACATAAAATAGTACATCGGTTGTAAGTTTGTATGTTTTTAGAAAAAGTATTAATCTAATTATCTTAATTATTTAAAATTTAAATGATCGGTCAAGTTGTTGGATTATAAAAGGACTGTGGGTTACCTTTGGAATTTATTCTGACGAAGTGTCATCTAGAGGCATAAGCTCTCAATCAATCTTTTCAATAAATTTTGTTATTTTCTATATATTTTGGATCTTCAATTGTGTGTAAGCATACTTCCTAACTGTTCCTCATTTTGACTCAAGTTTTAGCTCTGTCCTTCTTGATCCTTCCTAAAACTGGTAACTTTTGGAGAAAAGGACTGGTAACTTTTGGAGAAAGGGTGGTAAACTATATTTAATAAATAATGACAATAATTATAGACTTCTTTTTATTTCAGAAAATGTATATTAATTCACATTCTGTTATGCCACTGTCTCAAGTTAATAGTACCAATATTTTAAGTGCCCTGATTTGTCCAGGATTATTTCTGGATCTGTCCCCAATTCTGTTGAAAATTGTCCCTGATTGTCTGAGAGCTATGGAAGTAAGGGGCCAAAAAATGAAGTAAATATTTGGATATTTTTTGAAAATGTGTTTTTGATGTAAAATGCTTCCTCCACCACCATTTTTATATATATATATATATATATATATATATATATATATATATATATATAAAAATATAGTAATTAAAAAAAAAAAAAACTAAGTAAAACAGTTTTACAGACGGTCCATTCTGTAAGCACAATAATGCCCGGGGTGTGTGATACTGTGGTAAGTAATGCCTTTCAGGGGTGTCGAGGCCCTCTACCTGTGGCATCTGGCCTCTACTTGTACAGTAACACACACCCTGTTGGGCATTATTGCTTGTATAATATGCAGTGTCAGCATATCTGTCATTAAAGCAGACTGCCCAAGTATTACCTCTGTGGTTGAGTTTTACACTGATGAGAATATATTGTTTTTGAAGCCTTACTTGTAGTGTTGCTTTACCCAAGTGTGCAGTGTAAAACAGCATGCCTCTCTAGGGTGATTGTAAGTCACCCAACTTCAAGAATTTCAGGATTTTGGTTGTACTTTAAAACAAATTCAGTGTTATATTTATAGAGTGCAGTATTTTGTTTGACTCGGAGTAATTGGTATTTTGTTATTTTCATAATACATGTGAAACGTACTTTGCTAATCCTTTAAAAAATGCAACAGGCAGTCTGTTAGTCTTAAGTTCCAAACGTAGAGCCCTGAAGTGCTTCAGCCATGACCAAAGATGCAGTACCTGCATTCATAGTGCTGGTGTTACACTACCAAGGTTGGCATCTACTTTTGAGTAGACAGATGTGGTTTATTTTAAACCAAGATGTATTTACTTGTGTCGAAAAATTGTTTGTTTATGTATTAACTAGTCAGAATTATGTGTGCAAGAAAGACAGGGTTAGATTGAGAGATATAAAGAACATTGCACCATCAAAATGCACAAAAATTAAAACAGGTTTTCTTGTCACCTGCTTGGAAGTCCTGACCGACTTGTCTGTGAGTGGCGAGAGAAAACAAGTAGAACTTGATTTTACTGTGCTGAGTGGGGTATGCATGCTGTGTTACCTCCCAAGAGAGGAATTCTGCACCAATTGTCTTGCTTGAATTTCATTTGGAAATTTGTCATGTGAAGCTGTTTTGTTAAAGGATAATGAAGCAGACAGATCTGTGTGTGTGATTTGTTTTAAACCTACCGGGAACAGGGTGGATTGTCTGTTTTGTGTCATATGGAAATTGTGTGAAACTGAAAATTAAAAAGAATGGTGTTCTTCTGAAATAAAGTGCTGTTGGAACCCAACACTTGTCTAGAAGTTTAAAAAGAGTAGTTTTTGAAATTTTGATAACTGACCAGCCTTCATCTTCAGTTGAATGGTGTATGGAGAAATATAAATAACTTCAGGTAAGTGTCCGTTCATAATAAACATTATGGTGTGAAGTATGATGCCTTCCATGAAAGAATGTGTGGTGATGAATTTCTTTGTGCAATGCCGAATTTCTTTGTTTTTGAAACAACAATAGAATGTCGGTCTTTCCGATTGCTTGTGTCCTAAAATGTATATAAGATACTAAGTTTATGTATGCAGCTGGCCATGTATTTTACAGAATGACTAATCGTGAATATGCCTTGTGTTTTATGCTCTCACTGTTTCTAGACCTTTATGTTGTGCTAATATATTAATAGGTTCATAGGTACTAGACTATCGGCCCAAGGGCCTACGCAAGCCTAGCCAACAAGGTTCCCTGGCTTACGCCACCCAAGAAAGTTATTTTCCTGTGCCACTGTCGAGCAGAGACACAGAAGTGATCCCCGGGGTGTATTTCCTATTTCCCATCCACTCATCAAGATTTTTCTTGAAGAGGGCTAATGAAGAACTTTGCTTGACATAGATGGGTAGCCTGTTCCAGAGTATGGGAAGTCTCTGGGATAGGAATCTATCCCTCCAGCATGTCCTGTTTATTGTGGTGACAAGGTGTAGGTCCCTAGAGCGTGTAGCTCGGAGGGATTGGGATTTCTTTAGGTGTAGCATGTCCAACAGCTCTGGGTTTGACATAGCTTTATATGTTAGGCAGAGATCACCTCTGAGTAGGCGATATGCTACGGAGTAAAGCTGGAGTTTTTTGAGGCGGTCAGTGTAGGCCATTTGTTTGAGTCCAGTAATCCTCTTTGTGAGGTACTTCTGTGGCCTTTCCAGCTGCTGCAGATGTCTTGTGAGGTACATTCTAAAAGGGGTGTTGTACTCTATAGTGGGTCTAATGAGTGTCGAGTAGAGGGGAACGATGACATCTTTTTTCCTGGATGAGAACCCTTTTATGATGAGGTGTGCCACGTAGAAGGACTTCCTGACTACTGTGGCGATGTGACTATCAAAGGAGAGACTACTGTCCACCCGGGTCCCAAGGTCTCTTATCACGCATTTGGTGTTAAGTAGATTGCTGCCTATGTGGTAGTTCATGGGCACAGAGTTTTTACCAATGGGGATGACACTGCACTTTTTGGCATTGAGCTTGAGGCCATGGCTTTGACACCAGGCATCTGTCTCAGAGAGGCCCCTTCTGTAGGATGTTCACATCATTTGGGGACTTGACTGTGGCTCCTAGTTTGCAGTCATCTGCGAACTTCGTTAGCCAGAGGCCTTCTGTGTTAGCCTGCACTTCAGAGAACTAGATATCAAACAGGAGCGGTCCCAGGATGGAACCCTGTGGTACTCCATTTGTCACTGGTTTGAGGTCAGATTTGGAGTCTGCAACTTTTACAGTGTGGGTTCTGTCAGTGAGCCAGTTGGCAACCCATCTTGTGATGTAGGGATTTACGCCTAGTTTATTGAGTTTAGTTATAATTCCAGAATGGGGGATGGTGTCGAAAGCCTTGGCGAGGTCAAGATAGGCTGTGTGAACCACCTTACCCTCATCTACCTACGGCTTTGGTGACTGCCTCAAAGAAGTCGATCAGGTTCAGGAGGCATGATCTGCCTTTCACAAACCCGAACTGGGTGGGATCCAGAGTTTGGAGGTTACCAATGTCTTGAGTTCCATGATGATACGTTCCATGGCTTTGCAGACCAGGCTCGTCAGGCTAATAGGTCTATAGTTCCCGGGATCATTGGTGGCTCCCCCTTTGTGGAGTGGGATAACTGTTGCTGTGCGCCATTCAGTGGGCACAAAGCCTGATGCGAGGCTATTATTGAACATGGTGCTTAAGGGGGAGCCAGTTCATTCTGAAGTTCATGTAAAATGCAGCCTGGGATGTTGTCCGGTCCCATGGATGCTGTGTTTTTGGCTTTAGAGAGTGCAGCTTTCACCTGCGTAGTTGTGATTACAGGGACTCTGCATTCTTCCTGTATAGATATGGGCCCTTTAGGGGGTGGGGGTGGGGAGTTAGCACTGAACCTATCTGCCAGGATATTGGCAATCAGTTGGTTCTGTAATTTTCGTTACTTTGTGCTGTAACTCGGAGCAGATCTGGGTGTTGCCATTGAGATTCTTGACATAGCTATAGAATGCTTTGTGGTTGTCCTTGGAATTAGTGGCAATTTTATTTTCGTAGCTAGCTATGGAGGATCTTATAAGGGATCTCAGCTTCTTACTGAGGCTGACCAGGGAGCTCCTCCACTCATGGGATTTTACTCTCTTTTGCAACAGTTTCTTCCTTCTGTTGTACAGTTTGTTTATGGCAGGGGACCACCAGATTGGCTTCCTTTTTTTGGAGGATAGCGTCTTGGTTCTGTTTGGGATAGCACGATCCATGCACTCATGCAAGTGCTTATAGAGTGCATTTGTGTAGGATTCAGCAGTTGTAACTGTATTGTCCATCTGCATGGGTGTCGTGAAGTTCACTACTTCTGTCTTAAGAAGCATGAAGTTGGCTTTGGAGAAATTTTTTACTGTGGTTTCCTTAATGGGGGGTGGGGGTGGGATGTGGATATCAAGGGTGATTAGCTTATGGTCGGATTGGACCAACGAGGAGTTGACTTCAGGTGTGGAACACCGGTCACTCATGTTGGTAATGACTAGGTCTAGGATATTGTTGCCCCTGGTGGGGGTGTGGATAAGTCGATCTAGGGCATTGGAGTTTATGAATTCCAGAAAGCGTTGCGCTAAGGAGTTGGTACACAAGTAGTTTTCCCAGTTAATGGTGGGGTAGTTGAAGTCGCCCATTATTAGGGTGTTTGGTTGAACCGTAATATTTTTCAGTACATCAAGAAAGGAGGAGTGGGAATCCTGGGGCATGGTGGGGGATCTGTAGCAAGCTACAATTTGGATTGCAGTTTTGCCAAGAGTTAGTTGCACTTGGATAACCTTGGATGCATTATGCTGGGCAACTAGCCTGGAGGTGTGGATATCCTTAATGAATATGGACACCCCCCCACCTTTGGTGTTTCGGTCCAGGTTACATGGCCGAAAAGTGTGGTATGAGTTATAGCCTGGTAGTGCAGGGGTACTCTCTGGAGCCTTGAACCAGGATTCAGCCACTGCACAGATATCGATGTTCTCTATTTTAAGGAGTGCCTCGAGTGAGTGCATTTTGAAATTTAGACTTCTAGCATTGAGTAGCATTACCCTCAGTTTTTGCTTGCCTGTTCCTGTTATGGTGGTGAATTTGTTACTTGAACCCTGCCTAAAAAAGGCACTATAGGGGCAGCAAGAGCCTTAGCCAGTGTCTGGAATCCCAGGGGCGACAGGTGCAGGCCATCTGTGGCAAAGCATCATGGTCTGTCGACCATGTCATCCCAAGCAGACAGATACTGGATCCCCTTAGAATGACACCAGAAGCTTAGCCAATTGTTGAAGTCAATCATTTTGTCTTTGTACTGCGGTATAATTCTGGGCGATGGCAGAATGCTACTCAGGGCTAGGGTCATACCTGACTGGGCTACAAGATCGCAGAGCTCTTCATGTCTCTTTTCATGTAGTCCAGGGAGGTACGTCTCAGGTCATTCACACCAACATGGACAATGACAGAGTCATATTTGTACTTGTTGTGGAGTGACCTGAGTGCGTGGGTTATGTGGCAGATCCTGGCACCCGACAGGCAGCTGACAGTAACCTTCTTGTGTAGCCTGGTGAGTGGGACATCAGTGTGCCTGACTATAGAGTCACCTATGACTAGTGTGTTAGGTATAGGTTCATACTAGGCTATCTGCCCTGGGGCATTTATAAGCCTAGCCCGATTGTGTTTGGCTTACGCCACCCCTTGATTTGAGTATACTGTGCCCTTTTTAAAGTTTAGTTTACTGTGCCTCTGTCTAATAGTGACACGGAAGTAATCCCCGGGACAAATCTACGATCCCCCATCCACTCATCAAGATTCTTCTTGAAGAGAGTCAGTGAGGTGCTCTGCCTAACATGAATTGGAATTCTATTCCAGAGCGAAGGGAGCCTCTGTGTTATGAATCTGTCCCTCCAGCATGTTCTATTTATTTCTGTGCTGAGGTTCAAGTCCCTCGAGCGCATGGCTCTAAGGGATTTAGATTTACTGAGGTGGAGCATGTCCATTAATTCTGGGTTGGACATAGCTTTATATGTCAGGCATAGATCGCCTCGAAGTAGGCGGTATGCAACTGAGTAGAGCTGGAGTTTTTTTTAACCGAGCAGCATATGGCATCTGTTTGAGTCCCTTGATCCTCCTGGTGAGGTACTTTTGGGGTCTTTCTAATTGCTGCAGGTGTCGGGTAAGGTACAGCCCAAAGGGGGCATTGTATTCTATGATGGGCCTGATGAGGGATGAATAAAGGGGCATGATTACCTCTCTTGATCTAGATGTGAATCCTTTCATGATGAGGTGGGCTATGTAGAAGGTCTTTCTAACCACTTTGGCAATGTGGTTGTCAAAGGAGAGATTGCTATCAACTTGGGTCCCCAGATCCCTAATTACTTTCTCTGTACTTAATGGGTTACCACCTATGTGGTAATTTGTGGGCACATTGTTTTTGCCAAAGGGTATGACTATACACTTTTTGGCATTTAGTTTTAGACCATGGCTTTGGCACCAGTTCTCTGTCTCTGCGAGACCTTTTTGAAGGATGTTTGTGTCAGCTGGAGAGTCGATTATGGCGCCCAGTTTGCAGTCATCTGCGAACTTGGTGAGCCATAGTCCTCCCACGTTGGCCTGTACCTCAGAAAAGTAAATACCGAACAAGAGAGGTCCCAGGACAGAACCTTGTGGGACGCCACTTGTGACCGGTTTAGAGTCTGACATGGCTCCAGCAACTCTGACTCTGTGGGCTCTGTCTTTGAGCCAGTTTGCGACCCATCTTGTGACATGGGGGTTTATATTTAGGCTGGATAGCTTATCTATGATGCCTGAGTGGGGTATTGTGTCAAATGCCTTTGCGAGGTCCCGATAGGCTGTGTGGACTACCTTTCCTTCATCTATGGCCTTGGTGACTGTTTCAAAGAAGTCGACCAGGTTCAAAAGGCAGGATCTGCCCTTGACGAAGCCAGATTGGGTAGGATCTAGTGTCTGTAGGTCCCCAATGTCTTTGTTTGAGTTCCATGATGATCCTCTCCATAGCCTTGCATACTAGGCTAGTCAGGCTTATGGGGCGATAGTTTCCAGGGTCCGCAGAGGTGCCACCTTTGTGGAGTGGGACCACTGTTGCTGTACGCCATTCTTTGGGTACATATCCTGTAGTGAGGCTGAGATTGTACCGCAGTTTTACTTGAGGGATTAGTTCTTCTTGGAGTTCATGTAGGACGCAACACGGGACGCCATCTGGTCCCATGGAAGCAGTGTTTTTTGCTTTGGAGAGGGCGGCCTTCACTTGAGCATCAGAGATGTTTGGGAGGCTGCACTCTGCTGGGATAGATACTTGCTCTTTTGGGGGGGAGGGGGGGGGAGTTTGCACTGAACCTGTCTGCCAGGATATTGGCGATGTCTGTGGGTTCAGTGTATTTTTTGTCGTTTAGAATCAACTCGGAACAAGTCTGGGAGTTGCATCCCAGGTTCCTAACATAACTGAAAAAAGCCTTATGATTGTCTTTAGTGTCTTGTGCAATTTTTCTCTCTAAGCTGGCCTTGGAGGATTTTATGAGGGATCGTAATTTTTTGCTAGTACTGCTCAGAGATGCCTTCCCTTTTAGGGATTTTGCTCTATCATATAGTAGCTTCCTCCTTCTGTTATATATTGTTTTGCCTTATTGGCTGTGTTTGAGTGGCACACTGAGTCTGTGGGCTATGTGTCATTTGGGTTGTGTTGGGGAATGGAGGTTGCTTGTGTTTCTGCTTTGGAGGTCTCTGTTGCTTAGGCAGATTATTATTGAGAGCCTCCGCAAATGTTTTTGAGTTTCTATGTGTGGATTTTGGTGGTGTAGACGTAGTGAGACTGTGATGAGTGTGGTGTGGTGTGGTGCAAATGTTTACCTTCTCATGACTGTCAGGTTCAGTCTTGGTTGAAGAGAGCTTTACCTCCAGTTTGGCTAGATAAGTGCATCTCTCACAGGTTTTAGTGTTGGGTGTTAGGAGGAGAGGGTTGTCTGTGTACATGAGGCAATTTCTACATTGCCTCAAGATGCGCAGATTCATCAGATAGACAGGGGAGAACACTGGGAGCTGACCCTTGGAGATGCCTGAATAAAAAAACTATTTTCCTCTAGATAAGTGAGGAAAGTAAGTACAAGAGCTGTTTTTCTCAACGCCAGTGAGAAAAGTAAGTACAAAAACTGTTTTCCTCTAGGTAATGAGGAAGATTGAGTGCTATAGTAATTAGTAGCTTATTTAGTGCTTACAAGTTCTGAACAAGTGCTGAGTATGAATAAGCAAATTAAAGTGCTAAAACTAAGAATCTGTATCTGCACTAGACGAGTTACAGAAACAAGTGCAAATGCAGGCTTTCAAATCAGAAAGTTGAGAGAGATGGAAGATTGCCCAAATGGCCAAGAACTACAAATTCTGGGCCAGAACCACTCCTTATGTGGTAGACAGGTTACCTAATGCTTACCACTCCCACTGATAAGCTTAGAAGGCTTCCCTCCAACACAGAAAGGCTTGGGGGGCTCAGAAGCTTACAGTCTTGGATACAGCAAATATGTATCTGGAACACTAGTTACAGGAAAGATAGGAAACAGGCTTACATTTTTTTTTTTTTTTTTTTTTTTACAGAAAAGTAGCAAAAAACAGTAGTAAAAACAATTCACATGCAGTGCAAGCTAGCACACGAATATGTAGCAATATTAGACCACACGCAGTTTGAAAAATGCAATTAAATTAAAAAGGACTAAAAGCAAGTGCAGAAAGGATTTATTAGGTAGAATGCGGTAAAGAGATGAGACTGGGGGAGTGTCCTAGATCAAATCTACAGTGGGGCGGGCACTGCAAAAGCCACCAAATTTAACTACAAACCAAAAACAGGGAGGGGGGTGGGGAAGACGGTTTCAGCAGAAATTTGAGCAACCACTAACAGTATAAACTATAAAACCAAAAAAAAAATACTCAGCTCTGTATATTTGCAGATCAGTATCTAAGCAACAATTAAACTCTATAATAAAGAAAAATGTACTCAGCTCTGTATATTTGCAGAAAATCTTGTAAGGCTGTCTCTCAGAACACAGGTTCGAATTTAAATGCAGGCTGTTATTAACAGGTCAAATTAAGGGAACCTTGAGTTAGGTAACACACAAGCTATAAAAAACAGTTATATCAGCTGAAGACAAGGCAGAAAATGGGGGTGGGGGGCTGGGGAAGACAGTTTCAGCAGAGATTTGAGCAACCACTAACAGTATAAACTATAAAACCAAAAAAAAAAATACTCAGCTCTGTATATTTGCAGATCAGTATCATAGCAACAGTTAAACTCTATAATAAAGAAAAATATACTCAGCTCTGTATATTTGCAGATAATCTTGTAAGGCTGTCTCTCAGAACACAGGTTCCAATTTAAATGCATGCTGTTATTATGTAGTTTTTGGTGTACATGGCCTTAATATAACCCTTCTGTGGAAAGGGTCACTCATAAGAGCAAATTGTAACATTTAGGTTTTACCCACCTTATATGTGTCTTCATTCCCAGTTTGAAATTCACCAGCTGTGCCTGAATCCTTATGAAGACCAGTTCTGGTCTTGTCAACTTTCATTCTAATCTTGTTTGAGTGAGACTCTCTCATAAAGTCTGCATTGCTGTGAATTGTCTCCAGTTCTTGCAGTTCTGAATGCATCACAATCTGCTTTACTGCTGGAGTAATTTTGTGTGTGTAGTGCTTGCTCTGCATTTATTAACCATTTATGTATTATGAGAGATCTTGAAGCAGAACAGCAAGTACCTTCTTATGGTCGTACTTGCATGTAGTTCATTTTTGCCACAAGGCTGTTATTTCTCTTGAACTCGCACTTTTAGGGGCAGTCATTTGTTGGGAATCTAGAAGAAGATAAACTGATAAAGGTGGTAAAGTGGTAGGTTTTATATAAATCATCAAAGGAAGTTGCAAGAATCCTAAGGAAATGTAAATCCACTTGTTCACATCAAATACTGAAAACATTACTACAGTTCGAAAGACTCTTTAAACAGGGTTATGAACTTTAGGATCATAGGAAGTTACTAAGCTAATGGCCCTAGGGCCCTTACAAGCCTAGCCAAGTTCTGCCCTTATTTCCACGATCAACACCTAATGCCCGTGTCCAAGAGGGACACAGATGGAACCCCAGGGGTGAATTTGTGGTTACCCAGCCAATCATCCAGATTGCGTTTGAAGAGGGCCAATGAGGTGCTCTGTTTGATATGAAGTGGGAGTCCGTTCCAAAGGTGGGGTAACATCTGGGAGACTGATCTGTCCTTCCAGCAGGTTCTGTTAATGTCACATACCAAGTTAAGGTCTTTAGAGTGAGTAACCCCATGTACCATTTGACTTGCAGACATGCAGCATTTCCAATAAAGCATGATCAGTGATTTCAGCTGATCCACATAGGACAGATGCTGAAGACCTTGAATTTTCCATGTGAGGGACCTTTGTACTTTCTCCAGTTGCTGCAGGTGCTTGGAAAGTTACATAATCAAAAGGGGTGTTGCACTGAATTATTGGCCTGATGAGGGAAAAGTACAGGGAGGTTTTAACATATTTTTTCTGGAGGCAATGCGATTACTTATGAGATGAGTAGTATAGAATGCCTTTCTTGCCACTGTGGAGACATGGCGATCAAGGGTAAGATTGCTGTCAACCTGTGTGCCCAGGTCTCTCACCAGTGAGTGCATACGTGGGGGGTGTTATTGATGTGATAGTTAGCAGGAACATTGCTCTCACTGAAAGGGAATGATGATGCTTTTTTTTTTTGCATTGAGTTTAAGGCCATGTCTTTGGCACCAATCATTTGTTTGTGTATGTCCGTCTTGTAGGATGTTGACATTTGGAGATTGTATGACCACTCCCAGTTTGCAGTCATCAAAATACTTTGTCAACCACAGACATTTAATTTTGGCTTGTACTTCAGAGAAATAGATTCCAAACAATAGAGATCCCAAGGTTGATCACTGTGGAACACCACTGGTTGCAGGTCTGCTCTGTTGGAGGTGGATTTCCCTATTTTGACTATATCTGTTCCATCAGTGAGCCAATTACCGACCCATCTAACTATAAATGTTGACACCTAGCTGGGTGAGTTTGTCAATGCTTGAGTGGGGGGATAGTGTCAAAAGTCTTGGCTAAGTCTAGGTAGTCTTTATGCACAGATTTCCCCTCGTCCAGGGCCTTGGTGACTCTCAAGTCCAGCAGGTTTAACAGGCATGATCTCCCTTTGACAAATCCAAACTGAGTAGAGTCAAGTGTTTGGAGATTACCTAGATCTTTGTTGATAAGGTCCGTGATGATTTGCTCCATGGTCTTGAAAGTAAGGCTAGTCAGGCTAATAGGTCTGTAGTCCGTGGGCACTTCATCTTTGTGCAAGGGAATATTGGTGGCCATTTTCCATTCAGCTGGGACGAAGACGGTGCTTAGGCTGTATCCCATAGATGCTGTGTTTTTGGCCTTAGGGCATTTACGATCTGCTCTTTAGAGATGCAAGGTAGGGGACAGGTGATAGGGATGTAATGGGGTACATGTAGAAGGAACAGGGGAGTTAAGTTTTCACAAAACCTGTTGGCCAACAGGTTAGCTATGTCCAAATGCTCACTGTATGTAGTATCATTAACTACCAGTTCGGTACAAATCTGGGCCTTTCCTTTTAGGTTATAGATGTAACTAAACGTCTTTTGGTTGTCCTTAGTTGAGAAAGCTAATTTGGATTCATAGTTTGCTTTGGAGGACTTCACAAGGTCTTATTTGCTTGTTTAAGCTGAGGAGAGAGTGTTTCCAGTTTATGGCTTGCTCCTTCTTACTTATTCTTAGACATCTCTTCCTGTTATTGTAAACCTTGTTAATGGCAGTTGTCCACCAGGCAGGTTTGCTGTTCCTTAAGGCACTTGGTTTGGGTCCTATCAGGTAGGGCCAAGTCAATGCAGTTGTACAGGTGTTTGTATAAAGCATTGGTATAAAACTCTGCATAGTTGCCAATTCCATCTGGGGGAGGGGTGCAGTGAAGCTATCTGTACCATCCTGTAAAAGGTTAATATCTGCTCTAGAGAAGTTTTTTAGTTTCTGGTGGGGAGTGGGCTCAGGTGTGATATTTTTATTTCTAAAGTAGAAAAATTATCCTGACTGACCTCTGTGCTGCCAAAAAAGGCCTTGGTGAGCTCTGTATTGGCGTCCCCTGCAGTCATCTAAGATCAAGAGTTTTTAATGATGGATTATGCTAGCACTTCTGGAGTGTTTTCGGAAGCTGTGACTTTCTTAACTTCATGTTTTTAGCCAATGCCTTTCTGCAGCCTTCCTCTGTTAATATGAGTGTTGTATCAATTTGTTACAGGAAACCAGATCTAAACAGCATGGACTCATTCATGTCTGTACCTTTGTTAGAACATTAGTCTCAATAGGTTCATAGGTTCATAGATTAGTACTAAGCTAACTGCCCTTGCAAGCCATTTTAAGCCTAGCCAATTATCCCTTGTGAGACTCAAACCCTGCACCTTGTGCTTGTAAGGCAAACACCTTAACCATTAGGCCACCCGCCAAGATAGAATACAAGGATGCATACCTCTGTTAGCACATGCAAAGTTTGTGATGGCAGGAAGAAAAAGTGCTCCTTTTCCAGACTGTTATAATAAACAGAAACCTTTCTAAGTGGCACATTTTCAGTCTTCTTTTCAGTCTTCTTTTCAGTATTCTGTTAAGGAAAAGTATTCCCAGACTAAGCTCTCCACCATCATATAGTTACTTTATGGAAACATTACTTTTGAAAATCTAATTATTTTGGTTGTACTCTTTAGTACATCTTTTCCTCTCTGTAGAAGAGATTCAAAGGGGTCTGAATGGAGAGATGATAAATCAGAATGAGGCTCCAAATGGAGCGATGATAAAATTGGCAAGAAAAGGAGAGTAGTTTTGCTGGAATTTAATTCATCCTCCAGTCTTGGTGAGTACCTTCATGTGATAGACCTTGTTTTCTCAAAGTCTCACCGGGATGGCACTGACATATAGACTGTATTTTATATAGCATATTTAATGGACAGAAGTGGGTTCAAAAATAGCTGTGTGCACAAGTCTCAGGATAAAAAATGCCCAATCCTGGAATGCGCACTGGTGCCAGGACTGGAATAATGGCAGTGTAGAATTCTCAAGAACTGGAAACATTCTTACAATGGAGTTAGGCCAAGCTCATGGGGAGGATGCCCCCACAGTTGTAGTAGTAAGTAGTCCACAAAAAGCACAAAAACTGATGGGCCAAAAAAGAGCCATAAAGATGATCTAGTATATTATTGAGGATAAGAAAGAAGTGATGTATTGTTACCATTGTGCAAGAAGCCCAGATTTTTTTTCCAGATAGAAGTTATTAAAAAAGATTGATAGAAATTAGAGGAAAGAAAAATACTTGCACAAGAAAAACTGTTAAAAGCATCAAATGCAAATATGTATTCATTAGAACAACAGATCCATGAAAAACATTCTGTAGGCCAAGAAACTTTGGGCCTTGGGAAGGAGGAGGACAGAGGTGGTGCAAAAATATAAAGAACAAAACTTAGATTTTTGAATGGTATTAAAAAGAAACATGGACATGGGAAAGAAAAAGAGATCTGAAATGGTGCAGTATTTATGTAAAGGAGAAGGCCAAAGTAATCGGTACAAAAAAGCAGTTCCAAAGATATGTGAAGAGAAGTACAGGCAAAGGCATCCACATATAGAAAATTTCACAACACAAAAAATAAGAACACAGAGCGGGAGTGTAAAACAGAGGATTAGCGTTGTCGCCTCACAGCAAGAGGTTCTCCTGTTCGATTCTCAGCTGGAGCGCCCTTCTGTGTGCAAGTCTGCATGTCCTCATTCACAAAATGCCTAGCTCCAGCCATTGCATATACTGCAGGCTGAGAAATATCCAAATTTACCCGTACTTGGACGACTACCTGTTTCTGGCGGACAGCCAGGAATTGCTGCTTCAGTACCTGGCATTTGTAAAAAGCCTTCTCACTTCTTTGGTGTACACCATCAATGAAAAGAAATCACAACTGGTGCCCAGTCAAAAGATTGTATTCCTGGGAGCAAGCTTGGACACAACTTCCCAGATGGCATTTCTCACTTCAGAAAAGGTCTATCTGACATACTACTTCAAGCAAATGGCCACCAGGACCCTGCTAACTGCAAGAAAAATACTGCAAGCCCTAGGGTTCATGGCCTCATGTATTCTGCTAATTCCATATGCAAGACTGCATATGAGGAAACTTCAGTGGTACTGAAGGTCTTTGGTGCCAACATTCTCAGGACCTGGAAACAGTCATTCCTATCATACCTTGTCTGAGGGCAGAGTTCTGTGGTGGGCAGAAGCATGCAACCACAACAAGGGACTACATTTTACTCTACCCCACTCCACCCAAACCCTGACTACAGATGCATCAGACTATGCATAGGGGCCCACATGGCTGGCAAATGCTTTCATGGCCACTGGAGCCCAAGCCAAATTCTTCTGCACATCAACCAAAAGGAGATGCTAGCTGTACAGAATGCTCTGACAGCTTTCAGATACCTAATCCTTCCAGGACAACTGCTGATAAAAACAGACACCACAGTTATGTGGTACATAAACAAGTGGGGGGGGGGACCATTCTGACCCACTCTGCAGGTTAGCCATGACTGTGAAGCACAGCTTTGGACAACCAAGTTCATCTACAAGCTCAATTCCTGCCAGGCAAACAAAATTCACTGGCAGACGACTTGAGCAGAAATCTAGACCCACACGAGTGGAAATTGGAGCCCAGCACCTTCAACCTCCTGATCCAGAGGTGGGAGACCCCAGAGGTGGATCTCTTTGCCTCCCCCCACAACCACCAGTTAAGCAAATTCTGCACCAGGAACCCTCACAGCAAGGCCTAGAAACTGGATGCCTTATTTCAATGGGAAAACCTCTCCGTCTGTGCCTTTCCCCCTCTGCCCCTTCTCTCAAGAGTACTACTCACGATAAAAGAAGACCGGCCAAGGACAATTCTGATTGCCCTGGACTGGCCATGCCAGCACTGGTACCCACTCCTGCCCAGCCTGACAACGGTGTCACCCTGGCACCTACACCAGACCCCTACCCTGCTGTCACAGCAGAAGGGACAGATTTTGCATCCACAATTACAAACCCTAAATCTTGCAGCCTGGCTTATTCCTTGAATACTCAACCAGCAACCCTAAGTAAACAGATGTTGGACGTCATTCTTGAAGCCAGAAGGGCTAGTGCTAGGAAATCCTGTGTGGAAAAGATATTGCTCTTTGATTCAGCCTAAAGGAAAGGACACAGCTGTGCCCTCCTTACCTCTAATCCTGGATTACCTAGCGGAGCTACTCCACAGAGGCCTATCCTTCTCCTCCATTAAGATTCATGCCTCTGCCATTTCGGCTCATTACAACACTGAACCCTCTCATCAAACAGTTCCTAAGAGGGGCTAACAACCTAAGGCCCCCAAGGAGAGCACCCACTCCTGCTTGGGACCTTAACTTTTTACCGGAAAAACTCACGCTTCCCCCTTTTGAACCTGCTGCTTAAGCAGAGTTAAAATTCCTCTCTTGGAAAACAGCCTTGCTTCTAGACGTCACTTCAGGTAGAAGAATGTCTGAGCTACAGGCACTAATGGCTGTGGAACCCTTTATTATCTTCCATGCTGACAGGGTTTCCCTCAGGACTTACCCGTCCTTTATACCTAAGGTGGTGTCCAGTGTGGCCCTAAACCAATCCATCCATTTGCCAACCTTCTTCTCTAACCCTCAGAATAAAGGGGAAAGGATCCTGCACTCTTTGGACGTGCACAGACAGTTCAGGTTCTACCTTGATAGGACTAAGTCTTTCAGAAAGTCTGACCAGCTGCTAGTCAGCTTTGCAAAAGGGGTAGAGGGCAAAGCCATTTCTAAACTATTTCCAAATGGATAGCACACTGCATCCATTTCTGCTACACGCACCATGGAAAACCAACCCTCAGGGGGTCAGAACACATTCCACTAGGGCTACTTCTACCTCTACAGTATTTCTCAGGGGAGTCCCTACCAGGGACATTCTGGAAGCTGGAACTTGGAGTTCTGTACACACCTTCACCAAGCATTACCACTTGCTTGCCTTTTCCAAATCCAGGGCAGGATTTGCTACAGCAGTCTTGCAAGGCCTACTAGCCAGCCCTAAATCTTCTCGACTGCCTCCACCCTTCCTCAGCTTTGGGAAGCAACCCAAGTGTGATGACTGCAACAGTGAAACACGAAGAACATAGTACAGTTGTGTACACTTACCGTAAATGTAGATGTTCAAGTGTATTCACTGTTGCAGTCCTGGTTTCCCTCCCTCCAGCCCCCTGATTTTCTCTATCTTTCTGTCTCTCCTCTCTATGGCTATTCCTAATGGTATTGGTATTTACTTTTTACTGGTGGTGGTTTCCACACAATGTACTAGCTCCCTATTTGAGGGCTGCTGACATTTGGGGCAAGAAAAACTGATGTAATGGTGTCGGCTGCCTGTTTTTATACCCCCTGATGACCTGACGTCATGGAAGAAGTGACAGAATCCGAAGCAGAAGTACTAAGACTCGGGTTATCTGCCTGCAGGTAGTCCTCAGTCGGCCCAAACACCAAAGTGTGATGACTGCAACAGTGAATACTCTCTAACATCTACATGTATGGTAAGTGTACACAACTGTACTTTCACCTACCCTTTTGCAGGTTTAAAGATGTTCTTAAGACTAATAATAATGTTATGCATGTTCACAGTTTATGCAGTGGTCACAAGGCTAATGTTGCAACTCCAGTATCTTTCTAAAGTGGGGGAAAAGCTGTGTTACTGGCATCTTTTTTTCAGTGATCAATGTTTCTAGGTGATTGGGATAAATATTATAAAAAGGTTAGTGGGAGTGCTGTAGATCATGAAACTGCTTTGTTCAAATGATTTTATAGCAGGGTTTCATCTTTATTCGTTTACTTAATTTGCTTAAACATTCTGTTCCTAACAGTACTGCAATTCTCTGAAAGAAAAGGTAGGTGTAACAGTAGGCAAAATAGCACAGCCGCTAAAATGTGTTTTAAGGTGCTGTGGTTGTGTTTGTAGTAGTATTGATCCAAATCAAGCCTGCCTTCTCATCATCATGTAACAAAGATGGATCAAGTCTTCAGAGTGCTGAATAATGTTATGGTTGCAGTGTGGTTTGTAGTTGACTAGAAATGCATTATTGGTATCTGGGAATGGTAAAAAAAAATGGGAGAGAGAAAATTCTGTAATTACCAGGTTTGGGTTGGATCTAAAGGTTTTAGCTTGTGTGTGATTGAATTGGCAGTGAGGTTCAAAAGTGATCAGCCTCTGGTGAATTAAAAAGGCACCATGCATAAGGACTGCTCCGTGTATAACACTTTCAGACACTAATTTTTAAATAATATATTTTTGTTTTAAAAAAGATTGGGAGTCATTTTATTGCTGCTCTGACTTTAAAATGTTTTGGCCATTGAGTGGATAACAAATTGTTGACTTAAAGAACTAAAATAAGGTCCAAGGTCATCATTCAAGGATATGTTTATCTCCACCATCAGTTTCAAAAAACTCACTACAAGTAAACCATTTAAAAGGAAAGGGTTATAATTTTGATGTGCCAAGAAGGGTAATATGCAACCACTGATCTTCAAAATAGCTGCTAGCTTCCCTTTAAACTTATCCTTCTCCTGGCATACCAAGGAAGAAAATTTAATCATCTTTGTTCTTCCAGCCAACACATAACCAGACACAGATGGATGTTGCAGACAGTTCAGCAAGGTTGTGCAATAGAAAACACAGTGGCATGTATTCCCATACACTCCACCTCATTAGGTATGTTTGGCTGGAGTCTTGCCCTTTGTCAGGCAGGTTTTTGAGAAAATGGGGTGTGTCAGATGTTTCAGTATCTCTGCTGCAGTAATCTAATGATTATATGGGTTATATCCTGCCCAGGATATAATTGCTGACCAGTCTCCAAAAGTATAAATGTAGATAGAGACTTGTAGGCTGGAAATTAAAATACTTGAAATTTATTACAAAACAAATTTATATTCTCCAAACGTCTTTTACTCCCCTCTATACACTGCTGTGGCATGATCTCCAAAGGGAGAAAACAAAAGCCTTGGTGCCAAACTGTAATTTCAGACTGCCCTTGAAGATGATCCTTCTGGAATTCACAGGATTGACTGTCTGCTCTGATGTTCCATTGCTGTCAGATAAGTCCCTTTTGGAGAACCCTTCCACATAAGATTTTAATAGTCTGTGTTTGAATAAAAATTGTATGAGGTCTCTGTAAATAGACCAGCCTTTGTATACATTTACTTTTTATTGGAAATGTTTCATTACACAGGATATTTTTTAGTTGGTGCAAAGTATCTCTGTTGTGGGCATTTTTTTTTGGTAAAAAATGTGCTGCTTTTGTACTTTAGTTGAAGGACATGGGCATTTGTAAGGGAAAGTATGTATGTTTAGTGCTTGTGTACACTTTGTGACAACGTACCTTCCAACTTCTTTCAGCTACTATTACAAGGGAAAATGTATTGCTTGATATTTTGGGATACAAGTGTACTGCTTGTGCATTTACTTTAGTGATTATTGGGATTGCTGTGGGGAAGGGGGAAGTGTATGTATTGCTTGTGAACACTTAAGTGAATACTTAACCTTCCAAGTGACTCCTTCCAGCTGTGCTTACACTTCTTTTGGCAGGAACACGAGTTCCATTACCAACCCCATGGCTCCTTCTCCTGCTGTACCTAGAAAGATAAAAGCAGAGCGGCTAAGAACACTTGCTTAACTGCTAGCTTACTCAGTGCCTCAGCCACTGTTGATTGACTACAATGGCCACTGCTTGTTCTCAGACCACTCACTGGTTTCCCTGGGACCCTTGATAGCACTTCATGCTGGGCAAGAGGTCTCTCTCCCTGGCCCCTCTGAAAAGACTCACCCATAATAATTTCCTCCTCTGCGGTTACAGTGCCCATTCTAGGCATAGGAAAACCATTTCCTTTGGTCATGGGAGTTTGTCTGAGAGGTTCTTCCCAGTATGGTCAAGATAAGAGAAACGTGTATCCATCTAAGGAATAAGGATTCCTTAGAAAATGAAACATAATTCTTCTGAAAGCTGTGTTTTTGTAAATAAAGATGATTTACTTAGTTTAGCTAAAGACTTATTATTGCAAGTTTTGAGTCCTGTGAAATTTGAGTTCAGCTGCTAGTTCCACTATTCCTGAGGGTATTTTATCAGTGGATTCTGTTAAAAATAGAGACAGGGCATCATCTGGTTTTCTTCATGTGCCTCGACTCTGATTTTGAAGAAGGTAATTCCTCAGAATTATGTCTTTCTCACTGCTGCAGTAGCCTTTGACTGTTTGTGTTGTATCATGCCCAGGATACAACAACTAAGACAGTCTTCAAAAATTTCTGGCCGTTTCCCACATCTGCATATGGACTGCTAACTGGCTTGCCCCTTGATAGAAATCAGCAGTCAGAGTATAGACAACTTCAGTACTTTTGCCATCTCAAGGGAAAGCAGCTCCGAGGCTTCACAGGAGCAGCAGTTGGTATATGCTTCATTTCTGGCAGACAAGTCCCCGTAGGGGAACCCTTCCACACAGAAGGTGGTACTTAAATATTTTTGATGTGTTTTTTTATTCAATACCAACAATTTTATTAATATTAGAAGTGTCTTGTCAAAAACTCCTATTTTTACAACAGGACTTATTACTGACTACTGTTCATGTTGTTTTGCAAGAAAAAATGTACAGTACTGCTTTTAAGACATTTTAACTGAAATGTAAGGATTTAAAGATTGGGAGGTGTTTTATGTACTTCATATGATTTTTGAGTTTTTGGTCCTTATGCACACTTCTTGACAACTCATCTTTATTATTTTACTGCTTACTGGTTTTTGCTTCAAGGTGTTGTATTTAAGCATCTAGAAATGTTTATTTAATGTTTAGTGATTGTGTACACTTCATGACAACTTACCTTCATTGTTTTTCTCCCCATGTATTTTCTGCAAAAGAACTTGGAATTCTGACAGGGTTTTGGTGTACTGTTACTTTTGAATTTTGTGTGTGTGTGTGTGTGTGTGTGTGTGTGTGTGTGTGTGTGTGTGTGTGTGTGTGTGTGTGTGTGTGTGAACACTTGGCTGACAAATTACCTTCCGACAGACTCTTCCCAGCAGCACTTAACCAACAGTCTGGCTCCATTCTTTGCTACACTGTGGAGTCTTACACTGATCCTGCTGCTGTTTCTTCTGCTTTAGCTAGAAACAAAAAAGTAACTATGGTATGGAAGCCTTTGCTTACACCATGGGCTCAGATAGTGCCTCAGCTGTTAGTGAGTGACTGCAGTGGCCATTTGTTGCTTCTCAGACCACTTACAGGTTCCTCCATGTTCCTCTGGTGTAGTCCCTTCCAAGAGACTGAAGGTTAGCCGCATCCTTTGCAGCTGTTCCTTTGTCCAGCCCAGGCATTAGAGATCTGTCATCTTTGGATCTGGGAGTTCTTCTCAGAAGGGCAAGTGAGAGAGACCTCTTGCCCAGGATGAAGTGCCCTTTCTCATTTAGTCTCCTTCCAAGGAGTTCCCTGAAAAAAATAACCAATTGTTGGACACTGCATATCCAAAGAGATTTTATTTGTTCACAAGGATAATACTTGTACCTTAGCCATGAGTTTGTTACAGACTTTTCAGCCTGGAGAGCAGAAATATGCACGAAAAGACTAGGTCAGTATATTCCTGAGGAAAATGCATCAGAAAAATTTGAAATAGACAGATGTGGGGCTTTTTCTTTGTCCGATTCTCAAGCCCAAGACTGATGCAGTGGGAAAGTTTGCCCTCTCCAGCTTCCATTAGAGGAGTTTTCTTTTTCTAAGACTAGTTCCAGGATTAGTGATGTATTTTTGTGGGAACAAGTGGACGTTCCCCCTCAGTTAAGGGGATGATTATGAATTGTGGATTTAATACATGCTACACCTATTCTTGCTGTTATGCCAGCCTTGGAGGTTGTGTTAAATGCTGTCTGCAATAACTCTGACCCTCAATCTTTAGTCCCCAAAAAAGGCAGAACACACATTAATACCAACCCTTCGCCTGTGGAGAATTTCCTTCAGGTTTATTCTATCAAGTGTAGACAACTTGTGGGATTGTTCTGCCACATTTTCTTCAGAAGGCAAGTCCTGTTTGAATCCTGCAATTTCTAACCTGTCTTAGGTGTCTAAACAAGCTTTTGAAGATGTACATGATTGTGCAGATATCTTATTTAGGGTTGCTACTACTGCTGTTGTTTTTAGAAGCTATGCCTCATTACGTTCTGAAAAGTTTTGGGGAAGTAAGGTCTGAGATTGTACACTCTACTACAATCTACTTTTAAAGAAGGTTTTCTTTGGCCCTACTTCTTCTCAAGTTCTCAAAAAGTTTGACAGAGGGAAATTAATTCAGGAAGTTGCTAAGATTTCATGCCCACTGAGTGGTGCACCGCTACAGTTATCCCACTCCACAAGGGGGGATCCACCTTGGATCCTTGGAACTACCACCCCATCAGTCTGACGAGCCTGATCTGCAAGGCCATGGAACATATTATCATGGAACTTATAAACAAAGACATTGGCAACCTTAAAACACTGGACCCCACCCAGGTTTGGGTTCGTGAAGGGCCAATCTTGTCTCCTGAACCTGATTTTGACTTCTTCGAATCGGTCTCCAGAGCCGTGGATGAGAGGGTAAGGCAGTCCACACAGCCTATCTGGATCTCTCCAAGGCCTTTGACACCATCCCCCACTCTGGAATCCTAGATAAACGTACTAAGCTGGGCATTAATCCCTACGTCACTCGATGGGTTGCCAGCTGGCTTGCTGACAGAACCCACACTGTAAAAGTAGCGGACTCCAAATCCAGCTCCAGGCAAGTGGAGTACTTCAGGGTTCAGTCCTGGGACCTCTGTTGTTTGACATCTACTTCTCTGAAATACAGGCCAACACTAAGGGACTCTGGCTAACAAAGTTCGCAGATGACTGCAAACTGGGAGCCATTATTGAATCCCCAAATTATGTCGATACTGTAAAAAAGGGCCTTAAAGAAACAGATGCTTGATGCCAGAGCCATGGGCTCAAGCGCAATGCCAAGAAATGTATAGTTATCCCCTTTGGGAAGAAACATGTACCCGCGAATTACCACATAGGTGGCAGTACACTAAACACCGAAAGTGTGATAGACTTGGGGGACACAGGTGGACAGTGGTCTCACCTTTAATAACCACAACGCCACAACAGTCAGGAAATCCTTCTATGTGGCACACCTCATCACTAAGGGCTTTTCATCCAGAACAAAGGAGGTCATTGTCCCACTGTACTCATCCCTCATTAGACCCATTATAGAATACAACGCCCCATTTGGTATGTACCTCTCAAGACATCTGCAACAGCTGGAAAGGCCACAGAAATTCCTCACTAAAAGAATCACAGGTCTAAAGCAGATGCCCTATGCTGACCACCTTAAACTCCAGCTATACTCTGTCGCATATCGTCTACTCCGAGGCGATCTCTGCTTAACATGCAAGGCCATGACAAACCCAGAGCTGTTGGACATGCTACACTCTAAAGAAATCCCAATTCCTCAGAGCCACATGCTCCAGGGATCTAAACCTTGTCATCACAATAAACAAAACCTGCTGGAAGGATAGCAAAGACTCCCCATACTCTGGAATAGACTGCCCATACATGTCAAGCAGAGCACCTCTTTGGCCCTCTTCAAAAGGAACCTTTATGACTGGATGGGAGAAAGGAAATTCACCCCAGGGATCACGTCAGTCGCCCTGCTAGACAGGGTCCAGGGAAGTAAATAGTGTGGGAAGAAGTAGCCAGGCAATTGTTTTGGCTAGGCTTGTATAGACCCTAGGGCCGATAGCCTAGAACCAACCTATGAAGAATTTTTTCAAGCCACACACAAATCTTACAAGCCCTGTGCTTTTTTTAAAAGGTAAAATAATCAATCCCTGCCATCTTCTGGCAAACAGGGAACAAAAAAAAATAGGATGACAGGAGGGGAGCAATAACAAGGAGATCCTTTTAAATTTGACTGCCAGCATTCCTTCCTTCCCGTCCTTACATCTGTAAGTCTGTCCAGTAGATTGTCATTCTTTCCCAGTGGCAGTAGATTGTTTGTCTTCCTGATACTACTACTGGTTCAGGAAGGTTACACTTGGTACTGAATGCACGTAACTTCGTTTCAGGGGAATTCCTTCCCACTCTCATAACTAAACAGTTTTTTTTCCCCCCTTCAGATTATGCAACACATCCTTACCCTAGGAGTCTTAGTACTAGTGCCTTTAGACCAAAGGGAGGAAGAGTTTTACTCCAAAATGTTGCTGGATTTGAAGAACAAGCTTTCCTGGAGACCAGCTCTGGATCTTTCCTTTCTCAACTGGTTTGTGAATTTACCAAACTTCAAAATGTTGACCCTTTAGAGTCTGTTTTTACCAGTCATTTCTCTTCTGCGCTTTATAGTAACTGTAGATGTTCATCGTGTTACCCTGCTGCAGTCATCACACTTGGGTTACCCTGCCGTCAGGCGGTCCCGCAGTCGGCCCGAATTCCAAAGTCTTGGTCCGGCGTCGATTGCTGTCGCTTCTTCCCTGACGTCAGAGCGCCAGGGGTATATCAGAGACATCCAATGCCATTTTCTTCAGTCTTTCTTGCCTTGCGGTGCCCGAAGCAGAAGCAGTTCGCAAGTGCTGGTCGGCCGACGCCTGAGATTTTTGAATAGAGTTTCAGTCCGAAGTCTTCAAAGCTAAGTACCCTGTTGGGGAACCTTTTCTTGCCTCAGTCCGATGTCAGAAAACGTTAACAATTGCATTTCTTGTGTGAAGCAAATACCTCATAAGGACTTTCATTCTTTTTGTATACCTTGCCTAGGCCCAGACCACGACGTCACTGGTTGTCGGTTTTGTGCTAGGTTCAATAAGCAAACTATAAAGCGACGCTTGGATTTCACATGACACTACTAAGGTAGAAAATTTAATTACACTATGCCGTCGGAGCAACCGACTACCGGCGTGCATAAAAAACGCAAAGATAAAGACAGGCAGCCTAGATCCAAGCCAGACTCCGAGGCCTCGGCTGGGCCGGTCGCCGGTTCTTCTGTTTTTAGTGAGGAGCCTACGGAGCCCCTGGCTACCGCTGAATTGGATCCCCAGACCGCTTTGGATCCCCCAGCAGAGAGTTCTAGGCCGACGCAGCCATTTTCTTTAGGCCCTACCGACGACATTGCAGTAGGGGAAGCCGGTGCTGTAGAAACACCTTCGGTTTCTGAAGGTGTCTTCAGACCGACTACTCTCACCATAAAATCTAATGCTAAGCTTAAGACTCCTCTAAAACCAAAAAAGCCTACACTTCAGCAATTTTAAGCATCTGTTTCTTAGGCATAGGGCCTTGACCTGGAGACTGAAGATTTGATTTCTTTGATCAGGGGTTCCCAACCCCCTCCACGACAAAAGGCCCAGACAAGAGGAGGATTATGCCTCCTCTGATCAAGTGTCTGTTTCCACAGGCTCCTCTGAGGAACAGGATTACTCCTTTCTCCCTTATGAAGATTCTGATGCTGAAGACTCCATTCCCTCAGCTTCTCCCCTGAAGATTATTCCTTTGGGGAAACCTTACATACTATGAGGGAATATTTCCACTGGGAAGGTCAGGACTACTCCTACTCAAAAAAAAGGCTCAGAGTTTCTTTTACTCCCCCAGCACAGACCACTTGCTATCCCCCCAGTTTTGGACATTGTGGATGATGTTTTCTTAGAATCTAGTCTAAATCCAGATTCTCTGCCTCCTGCCCTAGCCAAACCAGATAGATACTATAGAGTTCCTGACTCACACAAATTCCTTTACAAAAGCCCTGTTGCTGATCCAGAGACAATCTCCCAGGGTCCCAGAGGGGCTAAGGCTTCTATGGCTAAAAATCCTGTACCCTCAGAAAGGGACTCCAGAGCACTAGATAGGTGGGGGAAGAAGGTTTACACCTCAGCTACTCTAGCTATGAGAGCACTAAATTGTCAATTTCACATGCTTAAATACCAGCAATTCCTAATGTCTCAAATAAAACAAAAGATGGGCACGCACCCTCAACAGTCTGAATTCAAGGAAATACAAGATCTGTTGCATGCAGCTGAACAGGTGGGCAAACATACTCTACAATGTGGTTTTGATGCCTTGGAAGCTTCCTCTAGAGCAGCTGTTATTGGGTCTGTTATATGTAGGCATCCTTGGTTAAAGGAACAATCTGCCTGATCATGTTAAAGCAAAGTTACTGGATGCACCCTTACAGCAGGATGTCTTATTTGGGGTTAAAGCAGAGGAGGTTTTAAAGAAAATGGAGGATAAGGCAAAATCTATGCAGACGGTCAAAGATTTCTTACAGGTACAGCCCCCACGCTTCAGCAGAAATTGGCCAACAAAAAATTGGTCCTTTCCAGCTTCTGACAGACCACAGAGGGGTAAATACAGGCGCCCAAGGGGCAGAGGACTAGCACAAATCCCTTACAAACCTCGCCAATGGGGTACTGCAACACAAAGGGAGGAGAAGACAGGTCCCAAACTACTAGAAGGCAAACACAATGACTTGAACCTCAAATTGCCAAGCAAAACTCTCTTGGCAGCTCCCTTGGGAGGAAAATTAGCACTTTTTGCAGACAACTGGCGCATCATCACAAAGGGCAAATGGGTCCTAGACATTATCTCACACGGATACAGATTCCATTTCCACACCTTGCCAAGGATAAAAGGAATGCCAAACCTGCCACAAAATCAATGGGCAGAGGCACAAAAACAAACAGCAGCTCTCATGGACATGAGAGCCATTCATCTGGTACCTACACAGGAGCAAGGCCAAGGATTTTACTCAAGGCTCTTTCTAGTCCCCAGAAAGGACAGTGCTTGGAGACCCATTCTGGACCTTTCAATTTTAAACACCTTGCAAGTACCCAAATTCAAGATGCTAAAACTACAGCAGCTTCTTCCCATGTTGGGCAAGAAAGCTTGGCTAGTAAAGTTGGACCTCAAGGAGGCATACCTGTATGTCCCTATCAGACAAAATTGCAGAAGATACCTCCGTTTCATTGCAGGTTCAACCCATTACCAATTCTCTGCACTGCCCTTTGGCTTATCTACTGCGCCCAGGGTCTTCACAAAATGCCTGGCACCAGTAATTGCATACTGCAGACAAAGAGGAATTCAAATATACCCATACCTGGACGACTGTCTCATCCAAGCAGAAAGCAAGGACATTCTCTTACAACACCTGGCTTTTGTAAAACATCTTCTAAGTTGCCTAGGGTAGACAGTAAACGAAAAGAAATCAAAACTAGTGCCCTCACAAAATATGACATTCCTGGGTGCCAGCTTGAATACAACAGCCCAGATGGCTTATCTGACGCCAGACAAACAATTAAAATTAACTCAATAATTCAGAGCAATGGCAACAAAGACCCAACTCCCTGCAAGAAAAATTCTGCAGGCCTTGCACTTCATGGCATCTTGCATACTACTAATACCATTTGCAAAACTGTATATGAGGAAATTACAATGGTACCTAAAAAGCGTATGGACTCAACACAGCCACAGCTTAGAAACAATGATACCTCTCATTCCCTGCCTTCAACAGGAGTTTCTATGGTGGGTCACAGGCATGTCACCTCAACAAGGGTCAGCCTTTCACCCTACTCCCAGCCAGGCAAACTATGACAAAAGATGCATCGGACTATGCCTGGGGGGCACACATGGCAGGACGGTGCGTTCAAGGCATATGGACAGCAGATCAAAGGAATCTGCACATCAATCAAAAAGAAATGCTAGCTGTACAAAATGCTCTGACAGCCTTCAAGGACAGACAACACCACAGTAATGTGGTACATAAACAAAGGGGTACACATTCCTACCCTCTATGCAGGCAAGCAATGACCTTGTGGAACACAGCACTGGCTTACCAAGTTCAATTACAAGCTCATTTCCTGCCAGGAATAAAGAACACATTGGCAGACGACCTAAGCAGAAACATCATGGATCCCCACGAGTGGAAACTGGATCCACAAGTATTCGCAATGATAGCTCTAAAATGGGGGCTTCCAGAGATAGACCTGTTTGCCAGCCCTCAAAACTATCAGCTAACAAAAGTTTGCACAAGGACTTTTCACCATCAAGCTTGGAAAGTGGACGCACTCTCATTCAGTTGGAAAATGCTAATAGTATATGCCTTTCCTCCATTACCCCTTCTCACAAAGGTGCTGCTGAAAGTCAGGATGGAGAGACCCCGAATGATACTCATTGCCCCAGACTGGCCACGCCAGCAACGGTACCCACTATTAAGGAATATGGCCTAGGGCCACCATGGATTCTACCACAAATTACCCACCTGCTCACACAGCAAGACAATCAGATTCTACACAGCCAGCTCAAAACCTTAAACTTGGCTGCATGGCAAATCACCTAAGCAACCAGCCAGCTCCTCTCTCACAAGCTGTTATGGATGTTATTCTGGAGGCCAGGAGGCCCAGCACCAGGAAAGCCTACTCAGACAAATGGAAAAGGTTTTGCGCCTGGGAACCAAGCTAAAGGCCAAAATACCCTTCAGCCTGACATACCTCAGATTCTGCAATATTTAACTGAGATGTTACACAAAGGGCTTTCTTTTTCATCTATTAAAATCCACGCCTCAGCTATTTCTGCTCACTACAACACGGATCCTCCCTTATTTTCACATCCACTCCTAAGGCAGTTTCTCAGAGGGGCCAAAAACATTAGGCCTCTCAGGAGAGCACCAACATCTACTTGGGACCTCAACTTTGTTCTGGAAAAACTCACGCTACCTCCTTTTGAGCCAGCTTTCTCAGCTAACTTAAAGTTTATATCATGGAAGACTGCCCTGCTGCTAGCAATTACTTCAGCTAGAAGAGTTTCAGAGCTACAGGCCCTAATGGCAGTAGAGCCTTTCCTCATTTTTCATCAAGACAGAGTTTCTCTACGAACTAACCCCTCCTTTATGCCTAAGGTGGTATCCAGTGTGGCTCTAAATCAAACCATCCATTTTACCCACCTTCTTTCCAAATCCACAGAACAAAGGAGAAAGACTCCTACATTCCTTGGACATTCATAGGCAGCTACGTTACTACTTGGATAAAACTAAGGTTTTCAGAAAATCGGACCAGCTTTTTGTATCCTATGCTACAGCATCACAAGGAAAGGCTATCTCAAAACAGACCATTTCCAAATGGATAGGACATTGCATATGTTTTTGCTACACCCACCATGGAAAACCAGTTCCTGCTGCCATAAGGCCTCACTCTACCAGGGCAGCAGCTACATCTACAGCCTTCCTCGGGGGGGTGCCAACCAAGGATGTTCTGGAAGCTGCAACTTGGAGTTCAGTACACACCTTCACCAAACATTACCACTTACCACTTTACTCTAAGACTAGAGCTGGCTTCGCCACTGCAGTTTTGCAGGGCCTTCTAGCCTCCTCTAACCCTGTTTGACTCCACCTCCCATGTGATGACTGCAGCAGGGTAACACGATGAACATAGTACAGTTTTGTACCTACCATAAATGTAGATGTTCAAGTGTATACCCTGCTGCAGTCCAGGTTACCCTCCCTCCATCCCCTCTGAACTAGCTGAACTTCTCTACCACTCTATTCTATACTACCTCTGTGTTGCTTGTGCCTAAGGGTTTTGTTTTATTTTTCCATATAGCTATATATATATATATATATATATATATATATATATATATATATATATATATATTTTTTTTTGCCTACCTATTAGGGGCACCTGACATCTGGGGCAAGAAAAACTGAAGAAAATGGCGTCGGATGCCTCTGATATACGCCTGGCGCTCTGACGTCAGGGAAGAAGCGACAGCAACCGACGCCGGACCAAGACTTTGGAATTCGGGCCGACTGCGGGACCGCCTGATGGCAGGATAACCCAAGTGTGATGACTGCAGCAGGGTATGCACTCGAACATCTACATTTATGGTAGGTACAAAACTGTACTGTCTTAAAGGTGATTATCACATTCCTATTTCTTGTATTTCTGGATCATATTATCATTTCTTTGCATTACCCTTTGAGTTAGCCACAGAGTATAGGGTGTTTGCAAAATACCTAGCTCCAGGGATAACCTGTTGCAGACTGCAAGGCATTCACATTTTCCTTATTTAGACAACTTACTGACATTTGCATAGTATTTTACCAGCACTGACTTCTTCACCGTTTACCAGTCTGGGCTTCCAGATAAATGTTTGAAAATCCTCCTTGATTTTTTTACACAGGGTTATGCTGTTAGACTGCCTTCTAGATGCATCTATTCAAATGTATTTCTAACACAGGAAAAGGTACATTTGTATCTGGAAACTTCCAGATCTTCTCCATCATTCCTGAGATTTCAGCCATTGAATAAGTCATGATTTTAGGGTTCCTGTCTTCTGTGATTCTCTTGATTTCCTTTTGCTAGGTTATATATGAGAAAAATTCAATGCTTTAAAAAAGAAGACCCAACATTCTTATCCTCTGGGAGTTTCATATTCCAGTTTTGGGCTTTATCAAGAAAGAACTGCATTGGTGGACATAGTAAAATGTTTCAGTTTTTGTTTGGGGAGAATTTTATATGGGGGTAAAGGTGTAAGGCTTGTTTGACAGTTCATGCAAGCCAAAACACAAATGTCAAAGATGCCACCTGGGATCAATGCTATAGAAACTCTTCATGACCTGTGGTCTCCGGGATGATTACAGGCAATACCACAGTGATGTGGTACATAAAAAGAGGGGCTCCAGACCCTGCTCCTGTGCAGACTGGCTTTGATGGCTTGGAAGTTAGCTGTACAGCATTGTATAACCCTCCAAGCATCTTCCATACTGCCATAGCAAAATGTTATGGCAGGCAAGCTGAATAGGACCAGGACTGCCCTCATGAATGGAAATTGAATGAGGTAGTCTTTTAGGAATAGATCCATTTGTGGTGAACACCTCATATAGGTCTGTTCGCCTCCTTTCAAAACAGACAATTAAGTAAATTCTGCACCAGGGCTCCTTACAGGCAGGTGCGGAGTACAAATGCATTTTCCACTGATTTCCAGTCCAGGGTCAAACTGAAGATTCAGAAGGACTGCAAAAGAAATATTGCGGTAACTCCCTTTCAGGCCAGGAAGCATTGATTCTCTCTTCTTATGAAGTTGGCCTGGGGCAATTACAGCAAGCTTCCTCACGGATTAGATGTATGCACATGTGGAGGCACACCACTCTCAAAACAACTTCAGCAGAATGCCAGGGTGATTCATTTCTGTTATCATTTAGGCATCTTTTTCATCGGGACATGCAACAAGTACTAAAGTAGGAAAGAAATCCTGATGCTAGGAAGTCTTACATTTAACCAGTGGAAAAGGTTTTCTGGTTTGTGCCTCGCAATATAGCCAGGGCCCTAACCAGGATTATTACTAATGGCTTTCAAACATTTGCTGTAGTTACTGTCCTATGGCCTGTTTATCCATTGGTAAAGAATAATTATCAGCCATTTCAGCATGTCTGCTTATGGATCCTCCTTGTCATTTCAGACTTTGCTCAAGTTGCTCTACAAAGAGGATTTTCTGTTGATAATTAAGGTCACCTGTTGGGTGACACTTAATTTTCTAAGTAAAAAAGTAAATATGCCAGGTATTTCTGAAACTGTTTTTGGTTCATTTTTTCATAGACCAACTGGTTTATTGCGCTGACATCTGCAAGAGAGTATTGGTATTGCAGCCATTCATGGTGGGTTAATCATTTTGTTTTTCAATCCGTATAGGGTTGTCTGTGGAAACAATTGTCCATATTTGCCCTTATGTTGTGTACCTTGAATCTAATAGTCTTATTTCCAATTTGAGTGACAAGGAGTCTAGATTCTATATACTCTGTATTAACTAGATAATGCCAGAGTTGTAAAAGCATGACCTAAGTCCTTTAAGAAAGCTATAAGAAAGCCCAAACACCCTAGCCCAAAAGTTCCTGGAATTCATAAACTCAAATGCCATGGAACAACTAGTCACCATCCCCACAAGAGGAGAAAACATACTTGATCTCATCATCACGAACATGGGAGCACAATGTTCAACACCGGAAGTATACCCCTCACTGGTGAGATCAGATCACAAACTAATCTCACTGGAGGTCCTCATCCCACCCCCACCTGAAATAAAAAAGACCACAGTAAAGAACTTCTCGAAAGCCGACTTCACACTTCTAAAGACTAGTGTGGTCTCCTTTAAGGCCCCGAGGCATGGAAAACAGTACTCAAGCCGCTGAATCACTTACAAATGCCTTCTACCAGCACCTGCAGGACTGCATGGATAAGGCAATCCCAAGCAAAACAAAGACTCTTTGTACCAAAGGCAAGCGTCCAGTCTGGTGGACCCCAGCCATAAACAAACTCTACAACAAAAGGAGGAAGCTACTACAAGATAGAGCAAAATCCTTAAAAGGTAAGACACCCTTGATCACTATAAGTAAAAACTAAGAGCTCTCATAAAATCATCCAAAGCAAATTTTGAGAGAAAAATAGCTAAAGACTCAAAAGACAATCATAAGGCCTTCTTTAGCTATGTTAGAAACCTGGGAGGAAACTCCCAGATATGCTCAGAACTAGTTCAAAATGATGTGAAGATTACTGATCCTACAGACATTGCCAACATACTGGCAGACAGGTTCAGTGCAAACTTCTCCCCCCCCAAAGGGAGAGATATCTATACCAAGCGATTGCAGCCCCCCAAACATCTCCAACGCCCAAGTGAAAACTGCTCTCTCCAAAGCAAAAATCACAGCATCCATGGGACCTGATGGTGTCCCCGGCTGTGTGCTCCACTTAACTCAACGAGGAATTAAACCCACAGCTAGGACAGCTGTTTAATCATAGTCTTACCTCTGGATACGCACCCAGGAGTGGCGCACTGCAACTGTGGTCCCACTTCACAAAGGCGGTGCCTCCACCGACCCTGGAAATTACCGGCCCATTAGCTTGACAAGCCTTATCTGCAAAGCCATGGAGAGGATCATAATGGACCTCATAAATAAAGACATAGGGAATTTGCAGACTTTGGATCCATCCCAGTTTGGCTTTGTCAAAGGCGGACCATGCCTTCTAAACTTGGGTGACTTTTTCGAAACAGTCACCAAAGCCATTGATGAGGGAAAGGCAGTCCATACAGCCTACCTCGATCTGGCGAAGGCCTTCGATACAATACCCCACTCGGGTATCATTGAAAAACTCATCAGCTTAAATGTTAACCCATACATCACAAGATGGGTTGCAAACTGGCTGAGTGACAGAACCCACAGGGTCAGAGTTGCTGGCGCCATGTCAGACTCAAAGCCTGTCACAAGTGGTGTACCACAGGGCTCAGTCCTGGGCCCACTCTTGTTTGGCATCTACTTTTCCGAAGTACAAGCAAACACAGGAGGGTTATGGCTGACAAAGTTTGCAGATGACTGCAAACTGGGCACCATAGTAGAAAACACATCTGACACAGATATCCTTCAGAAGGGTCTCACAGAAACGGATAACTGGTGCCAGAGCCATGGCCTAAAGTTAAATGCCAAAAATGCATAGTCATACCCTTCGGGAAAAACAAGGTTACCCCTAGCTACCAAATAGGTGGCAATCCACTGAGCACAGAAGAAGTTATCAGGGACCTGGGGACCCAGGTTGATAGTAGTCTGTCATTCGACACCCATGTAGCTAAAGTAGTTAGGAAGACCTTCTACATTGCCCACCTTATCATGAAGGGATTCTCATCTAGATCAAGGGAGGTCATAGTCTCCCTATACTCATCACTCATCAGACCAATGATTGAGTACAATGCCCCATTCGGAATGTATCTGACCCGACACTTGCAGCAGCTGGAGAGGCCACAAAAGTTCCTCACCAAAAGGATAAAGGGTCTCAAACATCTGTCCTATGCTGCCCGACTGAAAGAACTCCAGCTCTATTCAGTCGCTTACCGCTTGCTCAGAGGTGACCTTTGCCTAACATACAAGGCCATGTCAAACCCAGATTTGATGAATATGCTTCACCTCAAAAAATCTAGATCCGTCAGAGCCACAAGGGCGGGAGACTTAAACCTCGACACGGCTATCGGCTATTAATAGGACGTGCTGGAGGGAGAGATTCATCACCCAAAGACTCCCTATGCTGTGGAACAAAATCCCGGTATATGTGAGGCAGAGCACCTCGCTGGCCTTGTTCAAGAGAAATCTTGACCAATGGATGGGAGATCGCAGATATACCCCAGGGATTACCTCAGTGTCACTGCTCGACAGAGGCACAGCAAAATAATGGGTATAGTTCCCCATACTAAAGGGGTGGCGTAAGCCACAAAACTATGGGCTAGGCTTGTAAATGCCCTCGGGCAGATAGCCTAGTATGAACCTATGAACCTATGGATTTCCTAGTATAGGGCTGGAAAAATACAACTTGTGTCAGTTGAGACACTTGCATTTGGTTGTTCCTTATTATATCTTTTCTTATTATTCCCACCATGGTAAAACATTTTCAGGCAGGATTAAGGCACATTCTAACCGAGGCTTGTTTTCTTTGATGATGTATTGGAAAGGATTAGACTCTAGAAACATTCTTGAGCCAACTGCATGGTTCTCAGTGCATACTTTTACACAGTACTACATACTGGATTCCTTTTTCCAGGTCCAGGACTGGCTATGCTAGGACAATTCTCCAGGAGCTTCTGACCCATTTTCTTTTCTCTTCCTAGGTTGGATAAGTTTTGTTAATCAGCCAATGTAGTCAAATGTTATTGCAGCAGTGAGAATGATGAACGTAGTACAGTTTTGCAAGTTACACTTACCATAACAGTAGATGGTAGAATTCCTCACTGCTGCAGTAGCCACCCCCACCCTCCATCCCCCTTCTACTGTATGTATTTAGTTGTTGGGATAAAAAGTTCTATGTAGGTGCCACGGTGGCGCAGCAGTTAGCTTTGTTGCCTCACAGCAAGAGGCTCTCAGGTTTGATTCCTGGCTGGAGTGCCTTCTGTGTAGAGTCTGCATGTCCTCCCTGCAGTCACATGGGTTTCCTCTGGGTTCTCTGGTTTCCTCCCCCATTCCAAAGACATGCAGTAGATGGATTGGAGACACTAAATTGTAGATGAGAGTGTGCGCACAAGTGAGTGGTACGAATGAACTACCGCGGCAGGGCTAGCCATCCAGTAGTGTAAACCGTGGCTCGAGATGATTGTCATTGTTGAAGTGACATAACAAATACCCTCAGCAGCCCCTAATACGCTCTTTCAAAACAACACCCACATCAACACACAAAGCTACATCTCATGGAGCCTCTACCTCTAAGCCCATAAGACAAGCCACCACACACCCCAGCATTCTAGTCCAGTGATGGCGAACGTACAACACGCATGTAAAAGGTGACACCCCACAATGTTTTGGGTGACACACCAGCGTTCACCAACACCCACGTTACCAAAGAAACTGAATGAAAAAAAATACAAGAAGTATGTGACCCTGCACTCAGTCATTCAAATTCAGCAACAAAAAGTCCTTAATTGATATTAAACAAATCAAATGCAATGTGTTCCATAATTTTTTCAGTTCAATTTAAAATTACTATTAAAAGTAGGGTAATTGTTTGTTGCACAATTTTAAGCCCATTTAGTGCACATTTCGTTTTCTTTATTGCAAGTCACAGATTTTTCGTTTACTTTTATAATACGTAGCAGCACACATGATTGGACTGTTTTTTTATTAAATGGACATGTAAAGAATTGTTTCTCTCTTTTTTTTTTTTTTGGGGGGGGGGGGGGGGGGGGTGACACGCCAGCAGAGTCAAGATAGGCATTTTCCACATTTTTGACATTTCACACGCTGAGCCCAAAAGGTTTGCCATCACTGTTCTAGTCATTGAAGATTCCATTGTGAGGCACACTGATGTCCCTCTCACCAGGATGAGTAAGGAGAAAGTCACGGTCAGTTGATGATCAGGGACTAGGATCTGCCACATTATGCAGGCACTCAGGTCATTGGACCACAATTACCAGTATGACTCATAGTCCATGTGGGAGTAAATGACCTGAGATGTACCTCCCTAGACTATAGGAAGAAAGACATCGTGGAGCTCTCGTTATACATGTCTCAGGCTGGTATGAGGCTAGCATTGAGCAGCATTTTGCCTTCTCCAAGGATGATGCCATAATAATATGAACAGAAGATGATTGACTTAAATAATTGCCTTAGTTTCTGGTGTCATTTTAAGGCAGTGCAATATTTGTCAGCATGGAAGAAGATGATCAACAGACGGTGCTGCTTTGTCAAGGATGGTGTGCACCTCTCCCCTCTAGGCCTTTGAATATTAGCTAAAACATTGTCTTCCCCCATAGTGCCTTTTTTAGGCAATGCTAAAGTGAAAGTACTTCAGACTTAGCAAATCAAAACCAAGAAAATCTAAAGGTATTACTGCTCAATGCTAGGAGTGTAAACAAAAAACTCCATTCCCTCGAAGCTCTTTATCCTAGAGAATGCTGACATTTGTGCGGTCACTGAGACATGGTTTAAAGCCACAGAGAGCACACCAGCAGTGCTAGATTGTGATGTCTTCCACACATTTAACCCAGCTACTTCACAGGAAGGGACTAAAGGTGGAGATGTTTCTATTTACATCAAAGATAAATATACTTCAAGGCTGGTCAAACAGGACAATGCATTTGAGCTGTTTCATGTTCAAATCACTATACACAAAATCCAATACCACTTCCTTGCAAGCTGTGACCCAGGAAACTCATACCATGTATTTAAACTTATTAGAAAGACCAACAATCCAACCCAGTACCATATTCGTTGGTGACTTTAATTACCCCACTATTAACTGAGAATCCTATACGACACCAAACGTTCGTGCACAGAGATTCCTGGATTTTCTAAATGCACACTTCTGGACCAGGTAGTCAGTACACCAACCAGGGGTGCAGTCATACTGGATCTGATCCTCTCTAATGTGGGAGAACGCTGCACACACCCCTACTGCAATGCCTTCCCTGGTAAGGTCAGACCACAAAATGTTTTCCTTTGAAGTAAAAATAAAACCTGGACCCCCAGCTAAACCTGGAATATTCAGGAACTATTCTAAGGCTAACCTCCTGGTATTAAGTGAGAACCTGGCAAAATTTCAAGCCCCCATAAACCCTGAAAACACTGCTGCCTATGCAGAACTGTTCATAGAAACCGTGTACAAGCATGTTAATAGCTGCATAGAGACAGCTGTACCCACCAGGAAGAAGTGCAGAACTAACTCAAAAAACAAGCCCCCCAGTAGAATCACAAAATCAATATGCTGTATAACAGGAGGAAGAAAATCATGGCAAAAATTAGCACCCAGTAGGATAAAAGCACTCTCATCAAACTAAACAAAGAACTCATGGAGAAATAAAGTCTACCAAAGCCAAATTTGAGGTAAGTTTGGCCTCCCAGGCTAAGGGCAACGACAAAGCATTCTTTAGCTATGTACTCGTAAATCGAGCCACCTATACTGAGCCAAAAGACGCAGCAAACCTCCTGGCTGATAAATTCAGCTCCAGCTTTACTCCTGCCTCCCCTTTAACCTTCCACCACGAAATATCATCAAATATAACTCTCCCTACTATCAGTAGGGAACAGATCTTTAATGCTCTTAAGACCAAGAACACTGCATCAATTGGCCCAGACAGTATCCCAGGATGCCTTCCAAATAGCATGAAACATGACCTGTCAGGGCCTCTAGAATTATCTTTTAACTGTAGCTTCCAAACAGGTATTGTGCCTCATGAATGGAGAAAGGCAACAGTCATCCCTCTGCACAAAGGTAGTCCATCTACAGGCCCTGGAAACTACAGACCCATAAGTCTCACTAGTCTTTTATGTAAAGCCATGGAAAGGATTATCCTGGAGATGATCAATAGTGATATATAATAAACCTCCAGACACTGGACCCAACTCAGTTTGGTTTCATCAAGGGCATATCATGCCTACTCAAGCTGGTGGACTTCTTTGAGAAGGTCACTAAATCAATGAATGAGGGCAAAATCGTTCATGCTGCCTACCTTGACCTGGCCAAGGCATTTGACACAGTACCCCACTCAGCATTGTTGACAAATTCAAGAGGTTAGGTAAAAACCCATATGTCACCTGGTGGATAGCTAAGTGGCTCACAGACAGGACCCAGAAAGTTAGAATTGCGGAGTCCACCTCTACAAAGAGGCCAGTCACAAGTGGAGTCCCTCGGGGATCAGTCCTTGGACCTTTCCTTTTTGACATTTACTTCTCAGAAGTCAGAGCCAATGTCACTGGTGACTGGCTGACTAAATTTGCAGATGATTGCAAATTAGGAGCTGTCATAGAGTCCCACACCAACAAATGTTCTCCAGGAGGGGCTACACACACAGCTGGTGTCAGAGCCATGGACTAAAACTAAATGCCAAGTAATGCATAATAGTATCCTTTGGGAAGTCATCCATCCCTGGTAACTGTCATATTGACAAAACACCCCTTAGAGTTGACCCAGTAGTCAGGGACTTGGGAACACACACAGTAATTTAGCCTTTGACCATCATGTGTCTACAGTGGTGAAGAAATCATTCTACGCTGCGCAACTTATAAACAAAGGCATGGCATTGAAGTCCAAGAAGTCAGTGTTCCACTGTTTTCTGCATTCATCAGGCCTGTCATTGAGTACAGTGCCCCTTTTGATACGTACCTAACCAGGCATGTCCAACAGTTGGAACATCCACAGAGGTTCTTCACTAAACGAATACAGGGCATAAGTAAAATGTCCTTTGCAGACCACCTCAAGGCCCTATCCCTGTATTCTGTCTCCTACAGGCTTTTGAGGGGAGATCTGTGCCTGACATATACAGGGCATTCAGACCCCATTCTGATGGACCTTCTGCATATCCACAAAACAAATGGCACCAGAATTACCTGTTCTAAAGATATAAACCTTGACTGTGATATAAATGAGACCTGCTGGAGAGATGATTGTGTGTCCCAGAGACTACATCTATGGAACAGGCTACCCATTCATGTAAAGCAGAGCTCCTCCCTAACCCAGTTCAAGTGCAGCTTGGACAGTTGGATGGGAAACGAGAAATTCATCTAATGGACACCGGTAACCTGTAAATGGTTCATCTCCCAGGCTCATGCTTACACTTATCAAGGGTATCAGAACTTGTCAGAGATTTGGGATGCGTGGCTAGGCTTAAAAAGGCCCTTGTGGTCATTAGCCTAGTAAACACTTATGACCTTCTAAGTGACATCCCGACCCCATGTGCAAAATGGGAAAAGGGGGTGATATATATATATTTATATTTATTTATTTTTTTTTGCAGCTGCTGCTGTTTCGGAACAAGTGTGGTTTCCCTTTGTTTAGGTAAGAAAGTCCTGACATTGTTTACACTCTGACTGCTGATTTCCTTCCAAGGGATTAACCAATCAGCAGTCAGAGCTGGATCTAGCTTTGTTTGTGTAACTTGAGCACTAATCCAGGCATTCTCTAAAGTATTCAATTGTATTTATTACTGCTTGGTAGTAACTTGATTAAAGTGTAGCTATCATTCTAAGTCTTTTGGATTAAGCACTTGGGCTTCAGACCAGTTGTTTTACATTAGGAAGGTTTGTGGCATGCACTGTGGTGGTAGGACAGGTAGCTTTCATCCTTTTAAGTTGGGAACTGCTGATTGAGAGCCCAGTGTCTCTTATTCTTAAAGTGTATTAGTTCTGGTTTAAGCACTTGGGCTTCAGGCCAGTTATTTTACATTAAGAAGGTTTGTGGTCTGCACTCTTGTGGGAGAAGAGGCTGGACTCTGCCCTTCTGAGCTGGGAATTTCTGGTTAAAGGTTTATAGTGCCTGAATATTTGAACTGTATCTTACTGAAATTGGTACACCTTGTGTGCTGTAGCATAGACTAGATCCAGGCCTGCTGAATCTAGCTTTGTTTATATGTTTGTTGTTTGTTTGCTTGTTATTTCCCTGGAACGCTAATTCCACCTAATACACGGCTTCTCAGCGCTTCTGTGGATCACTAGTGATATCTGCATTGCTTACTGTACTTATTTCCTTGTTTCACTTGAAAGAAAGTTACTGTTTGTCGTTTTTGCATTTAAGTTACCTGTAACACATTGCACTTAAGTTACCTGGCACTTGCTCACTAAAGCAATTATATAAGTCAGCACTAAAAATTAAAAGCACTACACCCTCACTCCCCACTGGCCCTTGTTTTCAATATTAAAGGGATTCCCAATATTATTCTAGCATGTCCACAGGTCAGTTGTCAATCTCCTCTCCGGTCCAGCCGGTGAATCTGGGAATCTTGAGGCAATGTTACAACTGCCTCATGTACACAGACAACCCTCTCCTCCTCCCAACAACTTCCAACACATGTGAGAGATGCAACCATATAGCCAAACTGGAGGCTAAGCTCTCTCAACTCAGTACTGGCATAACCAGTCAGGAGGAGAAGTAAACCACACTCACTACAATTCCAGTCTCACATAAACCTACCACGACAGCAAACCAAACACATAATCATACAAATACATACTCGGAGGCTCTAAATAAAGATCTGCCTAAGCAGCAGAGACCTCCAAAGCAGACACCCAAGCAACCGCTACCCCAAAACAAAACACGTGCAACACATATCTCACAAAGCCAGTGTGCCGAACAGTCACAGCCGTTAAGACTAAACAACACACCTGATACACTTGTAATAGGTGACTCTATCTTCAGGCACACTGACGTCCCGCTCACCAGGCTGAACAAGGAGAGGGTCACGGTGAGCAGCCTGTCGGGCGCTAGGATCCACCACATAACACAAGCACTCAGGTCACTCCAAGGCAAGTACAAATAAGACTCTGTCATTGTCCATGCTGGTGTGAATGACCTGAGACGTACCTCCCTGGACTACATGAAAAGAGACATAGAGGAGCTCTCTGAGCATGCAGCCCAGGCCGGTATGACCCTGACCTTGAGTAGCATCTTACCCTCACCAAGAATGATGCCACAATATGAAGACAAGATGATCAATTTCAACAATTGGCTTAAGTACTGGTGTCATTCAAAGGGGATCCAATGCCTGTCAGCTTGGGATGATATGCTCGACAAGCCACGATGCTTCGCTAGGGACGGCTTGCACCTGTCACCCCTGGGCTTTCGGATATTGGCAAAGGCTCTTGCTACCCCATAGTGCCTTTTTAGGCAAGGCTCAAAAGACAAACCCACCTCCATAGGTATCACAAGGGACAAGAAACTAAGAGTAATGCTACTCAACGCCAGAAGTCTAAACCTCAAGATGCACGCACTCGAAACTCTCATTAGCATGGAGAACATCGATATCTGTGCAGTAACAGAAACCTGGTTCAGGGCTCCCGAGAGCACCCCAGCACTACCAGGTTATACCTCATACCATGCTTTTCGGCCCCAAAACTTGGACCGAACCACAAAAGGAGGGGGAGTATCGATATTCATCAAAGATACCCACACCTCCAGGTTGGTGGCAAAGCACGAAGCATCAGAGACTATCCATGTGCAACTAACAGTGGGCAAAACTGCCTTCCAGTTTATAGCCTGCTACAGACCACCCTCCCAAATCCAGGAACCCCACTCGACCTTCCTGAGAACACTGGAAAATATGAAGGTCTCTCCAAACACTATTATATTGGGCGACTTCAACTACCCAAACATAGACTGGGAGCATTACTCTAGCTCCACCACCCTAGCCCAAAGGTTCCTAGAATTTATAAACTCAAATGCTATGGAACTACTTGTTACCACTCACACAAGAGGGGAAAACATACTGGACCTGATCATCACCAACATGGGTACCTTATGCTCCAGACCAGAAGTGTATCCCTCACTGGTAAGATCAGACCATAAACTAATCTCACTGGATATTCACATCCCGACCCCACCCCCTGCCCAGAAAACCACAGTGAAAAACTTCTCTAAAGCAAATTTCACACTCCTCAAAACCAAGGTGGAATCCTTCAAAGCCCCCGGGCCTGTGGAAAATACGGCCCAGACTGCAGAATCCTTTATAAACGCATTCTATGAACACCTTCAGGAATGCATGGATCATGCGATCCCAAATAAAACCAAGACCCAATCCTCCAAAGGCAGACGTCCTGTCTGGTGGACCCCAGCCATAAACAAACTATACAATAGAAGGAGGAAGCTACTAAATGATAGAGCAAATTCCCAAAAAGGGAAGGCATCACTGATCAGTATTAGCAAAAAACTACGGGCACTCATAAAATTGTCTAAGGCCAGCTTCGAGAGAAAAATTGCACAGGACACTAAGGATAATCACTAGGCTTTCTTTAGTTATGTTAGGAACCTGGGTGGTAATTCCCAGATATGCTCAGAATTAGTCCAAAATAACAAAAAATACACCAAACCCACAGACATTGCCAACATCCTAGCTGACAGGTTCAGTGCAAACTCCCCCCCCCACCAAAAGGGCAAATATCTATCCCACCAGAGTGCTGCCCCCCTGACATCTCAGATGCTCAGGTAAGAGCCGCCCTCTCCAAAGCAAAAAACACAGCATCAATGGGACCAGACGGTGTCCCGGGCTGCGTCCTACATGAACTCCAAGAAGAGCTAAACCCAAACATAAAACTACTGTTCAATCTCAGCCTTACTACAGGATATGTGCCCAAAGAGTGGCGTACAGCAACAGTGGTCCCTCTCCATAAAGGTGGTGCCTCAACGGATCCTGGAAACTATCGCCCCATAAGCCTGACTAGCTTGGTCTGCAAAGCTATGGAAAGGATCATCATGGACCTCATAAATAAAGATATTGGGGACCTACAGACACTGGATCCTACCCAGTTCGGCTTTAAGGGCCGATCCTGCCTCTTAAACCTGGTTGATTTCTTTGAAACAGTCACCAAGGCCATTGACGAGGGGAAGGTGGTCCACACAGCCTACCTGGACCTCGCAAAAGCCTTCGATACAATACCCCACTCTGGCATTATAGATAAAGCTCACCAGCTTAAATATAAACCCCTATGTCACTAGATGGATTGTAAACTGGCTCAAGGACAGAACCCACATGGTTAGAATTGATGGAGCCATGTCAGACTCCAAACCAGTTACAAGTGGTGTCCCACAAGGCTCAGTCCTGGGACCTCTCTTGTTCGATATATATTTCTCGGAGGTACAGGCCAACACGGAAGGACTGTGGCTGACCAAGTTCGCAGATGACTGCAAACTGGGCGCCATAATCGACTCTCCAGCCGACACAAGCATCCTCCAAAAGGGCCTCATAGAAACAGACAACTGGTGCCAGAGCCATGGCCTCAAGCTAAATGCCAAAAGTGTATAGTCATCCCTTTGGCAAAACAAAGTGCCCACAAATTACCACATGGGTGGTAATCCATTAAGTACAGAAGAAGTAATTAGGGACCTGGGGACCCAAGTTGATAGCAATCTCTCATTTGACAACCACGTGACCAAAGTGGTTAGAAAAACATTTTATATAGCCCACCTAATCATGAAGGGATTCACATCTAGATCAGGGAGGTCATCGTGCCTCTTTACTCATCCCTCATCAGGCCCATAATTGAGTACAATGCCCTTTTGGGATGTACCTTACCAGACACCTGCAGCAACTGGAAAGACCCCAAAAGTACCTCACCAAGAGGATCAAAGGGCTCAAACAGATGCCATATGCTGCCCGGTTAAAGAAACTCCAGCTCTACTCAGTGGCATACCGCCTGTTCAGAGGCGATCTGTGCCTGATGTATAAAGCCATGTCCAACCCGGAATTAATGGACATGCTGCACCTCAGAAAATCCAAATCCCATCGTGCTACGCGCTCGAGAGACTTGAACCTCAGCACTGAAATAAATAGGACATGCTGGAGGGACAGATTCATAACCCAGAGGCTCCCTTCACTCTGGAATAAAATCCCAGTCCAGGTTAGGCAGAGTCCCTCATTGAATCTCTTCAAGAGGAATCTTGATGAGTGGATGGGAGATCGTAGGTTTACCCCGGGTATCACTTCTGTGCCACTGTTGGACAGAGGCACAGTATACTAACCTCGAAAAAGGGCATAGCAAAATAAATTTAAAATGGGTGGCGAAAGCCAAACACATTCTGGCTAGGCTTATAAATGCCCTAGGGCAGATAGCCTAGTATGAACCTATGAATCTATGAACATATGAACCTATGAGTGTAGATGTGGGAGGGTGCCAGAGCAATTTGAAGATGGGTCAGTTGTTACTAGGGCAGAATTTAACCCAGATAGACAAAGGCTTATTCACATTGGTACAAGTTCATAAGTATAAAGCAGTCAGAATTTCAAGACTTTGCCTACTTTCATTAGTCATGACTCATTTACATGGCTATAATGGGCATGGAGGGAACAAACGTTGCATATCGCCACATTTGGCAAGACCTTCTTACAAACAATACCCTAGGGTTCTACATACCTCATTTCCAGTTTTCTCCTCTGCACTTTGAACTGTCGGTAGTTTCCTGAGCATTTTCCATATGTTTAGTTCTAGTATTTGTATAACTCAGGATAAAATAGCACTCTGTTCTGTAAATGAGTGGTTGTTTTGACAATGTCAGAAGAGGAATTGTTGGTCCAACAGTCCAGTTTGACCATTGCATTTTTCTATTGAATATTAATAAATTACATTTTTTTTCTATCTGACTTTTTTAGTGTCAGTAACTTTTTAAGAGGCAGCTTTAGGTTTGTTGAGTGATGCTGCAGATTTGTCAGCAATAACCTAAGGGCAGTTTGTGGGAGCGCTAGTGTGTCCTCTTGCTTTGTCCTGCTTACTCATCCCTCATGCAAGATTACGTACGAGGAAGATACTTTAGTTCAAAATATTTGGGATGCCAATCTAACCACCCTCTGGATATGATGATGTTCATTACATTGATGACTACTGCAGTAACCTTAGCTGTGTGGGTTGTCTGTCAAGAAAAATGGCTGGCTACTTTCCAATGCCTCAGGGAACCTTCAACACTCCCAAACTATCAGGCTGCTGGAGCTGAGCTGACTAACAAATTTAGGGCCTTAGCTGCATCTATGGCATTTTGGAAAGGGTTGGAGTCTACAAGTATTCTAGAAGCTGCTACTTGGTCCTCTGTACATACTTTACATGTATAAATATGTACATGTTCACAAAACACTAAAAGCTTGATTCCTTCTTTAGGCCTAGATCAGGTTTTGCTAGGACCATTATCTAGGCGCTCCTGGGCTCTCTTCCATTCACCCCCTCCACCAAATGTAGTTAGCTAGACTAATCTAATCTACTTGATATAGCTAAGGCTACTGCAGCAGTGATTAATATGATGAACCTAGTACAGTTGTGTAAGTAAACTTATCTTGACAGTAGATGTTTGAATGATCACTGCTGCAGTAGTTGCACCCTCCCTCCATTCCCCTTATTTTTTTGGTATGCTTCTTATGCCAGGGTGCGGACATTTTATTTTTTGTTGCCCCTAGATTTGAACTTTTAGGCTTCAGCCTCCCTCTATCTATTGGGAGGAAAGCTCTGAAGGGCTTTGCTTCTAAACTTGTTTCAATCAGCTCAGCTTGAGCTGGCTGACAGGTTTAGTTCCCATCGAAGGTCCCCTGTAGCTTAGGAAGCTGGACGGCTGTTATATCCTTGGCAGGATATAACCCACATAGCTAAGGCTACTGCAGCAGTAATCATTTGAATGGCTACTGTTATGTTAAGTTTACTTGCACAACTGTAATTTACTGAACAAATCCATAATGCAGAGCTGGAATTATGTAGCAGTCACTGTGAAACAGTAGCAAACCACTTTACAACTGCTTTATCATCCATGGATAAAATCCAGAAAGGCGTATTCCAGAGTGATTTTGTGTCCTTTGTTGTTTTGCCTTGCCCTTACCCCATTAAGTCCTCTAACAGATTAGGCAGTGGCTAGCAGCATGACCTTGACAAATGACATTACTTTTTGTGGAAGATTTAAAATTGCATGCCCCATCAGGGAAGTAACTGAAAGCATAGTTACAAATGGCTAAAACTTATTCATACAATATAAAAATGACATTTGCTCTTGATAAATGTGTGCAACATGTATAACAGAAAAACTGAAGCAATCCGGCAATACCCTCTGGAAAAATTGTGATGTAAAAGCTTAAACAAGACAGTATGTTAAGTATTTAGGAATGAGTAAAGAGTCTGCAATATTGCATGAGCTGATGAGGTCAAAGATCAGCAAAGAATATTCTGGAAGACTTAAACTAGTATTGAAAACTACCTTGGCATTCAAGAATGAAGTTCCATATGTAAATCTGCTTGGGTGTCATTGATTAGCCCCCAAAAACTGTTGGATCATTTGGGCAGTAAAACAAGTAAAGTGCTCCATGCTTATCTGCATGGCACAATTATGTATTTCTCAGTGTGAAGGAGGTATGTTTTGCCTTGAACTTGACCATATGTACAAGTCTGCAGTTGTAGGACATCGGCATTAATCCAAATATAGTGAAAGTACTAAACCTTGAAGAAAACAAGTCTCAGATGACATCTTTGCTGAAAGTAGCAGAAGCATTTTAGATATGAGTGGGTATGGTAATTGAACCAGAAGTGAACAAAAAACATCAACAGAAAGTGCCAAAAGAGAGAATATCATGACCAGAAGAAAAGGAAACTAAACAACAAAACCCACATTTTTAGTGGCAAGTGGAGAGATCTGCTAGAAAGAACAACCATGTGTTAATGAAGGTTTTATACCTGAATGACTTGGTAGAGGTGAATTTAAACCAAAAGATGACAGGTTGTATATATTTATTTATTTTTTTGCTAAATAGGCAAATGAGCTGATTGTAAGCACTTGACTGTTGAGTCACAACCCAAGCCAAATGGCAGCAACTATATAGTAGTACATACATGAATAAGCTGATGGAGAGTTATGACCGGGTCTGTAATCGTAATCATATTATTGTATGTTCGAGATATGGATGCCAAGATATTCACTTCTCAAGCAAAGTTCGAGAGGTGCATCATGGCGTCCATGTTGAAAACTCATAATAATTGGTTATGAATGGTGAGACCCGATCATAATTCATTATAATACATGGAGTTTTATCTACCCCATGTATTGCCAGTTACAAAATAAAAAAAAAAAAATGTTTTACTAGCTTTTAAAACCAGTAAGCATTTTGCGATTGTTGTCTCATAGACAGCAAGTAAATATTATTAGAGAAAAAAGTTAGGGTCCGTTTTTAAATTCTGATCCAGTGATGTCTATCTCGCCTTCATTCTTGCTGGTTGGGTATGGAGCCTCTGCTCCGACTCGGCCATCTTCAAAAGCTAGAGAGCTGCTTACTGGCTCGAGGCCCCCCTATATCCCATGATGCCTGGCGCTAGATACTCAGATCTCGTTTGTCGCTTCTGCTACGAGGTTGCGTTTACTGGCTCCGGTCGTATTTTTTCACTTTATTGATATATTTAGAATTTTTTGTATATTATTAGTTAGAATACTTGGTGTTCATACATAGTTGTAGTATTTGTAGGTATTTGTTAGTGTTTAACCCCCTTGAAAACTCATTTTCTTCTTAGAGAGTTTTCCCCTCCCTCCCCCACTCCCGTTTTCCTTTTTAAGGTAAGCCGTTTCAGTTAGAGGCTTATCCTTGTTTCCTTTTTCAAGGTAGTAAAATTTTTTCATTAGAAATTGTGGTAGTTGGTAGGTCCGTTTAGCCTTTCTTATATTATAAAGTGTGTGTGTGCTGTTAGGGTGTGGTAACTTGTGTGGATTGTGTGTGTTTTTTTTTCTAGTTACCTACTTCCCTTTGTACTCTTTCTTTGTATTTTGATTTTTCCTTTACAGAAATGTCTGAAGACACGAAAGTGTCTGGATTCAAGAAGTGTGACTCATGCTGTCAGAAAATGTCACTGACAGATGGTCACACTTCTTGTGTCTATTGCTTTGGCGCCCTACACCTGCAGAACTCTTGTTCGGTGTGTCATGCCTTTAGTCCAAGAGTCCTGCAGGAGCGTAGGAATAAGCTTATAATTAGGGGTTTTCTTAAACCTGAAGGATCACCGGCCAAGGCTCAGTCAGTGAAACCTTCCAAGCCATCGGAGCCGTCGTCGGGTGTGGCGTCTGCTTCAACTTTGGTTCCGGCTGGAACCAAAGTACCTATCTCCAAGCCAACTTCGGCTCCGACTGGAGCCGAAGTACCTATCTCCTAGTCGGCCCCGACTCTTCTGTCGGAACCGTCAGGGAGTCGAAAACGCTCCAGATCACCATCCTTAGAGTCGATGCATTCGGCTCCGGGGTCGCCCTTGTTGCAATCGGAGAGAAGTCATTGATCCCACTCTTCTCTGTCATCTAGACTATCTGACCATGATTTGGAGAGAGTGGTGAGCAGGTGCTTAAAATCGCAGGCCCTGGCTAAAATGCTATCCAGCCCCCCTCATCAGGGTTCGGCTCTACCTGTCTCTGCAGTAGTTTCTTCTTCGACTCATCCCTTGAGCTCGGAGCCGGAGCATGCTGAGGCTGGGATTGTGGGACCATCGGCACCGATACCTCCCCTTTCGGTTCTGTCTGCTCCGATCTCTTCCATGGTGCCGTCTTTGGAGGGATCTGGGCGCCGGGACTCCCTCGTCTGCTCCGAGGGGGTGAGTGGCATCGGACCCTTGTCCCCGACCCCGTTCTCCCTCTCTGAGCTTCGGTGCAGTTGAGTTCGGCTCCTACATCGGCTTCGGAGCCGTCTCTGTCGGTGCCGGGAAGGATTCCGGTCTCTTCGGAGCCGGAGCCTTCTCCGATATCGGGAAGAGGCGCCTTCGAGGTCATGAGGAGTGTGCTGGCATCTGAGTCAGCCTCACGGTCAGCCTCATCGGCTCCTCCCCCCATGGTGCCTGCTCCTGCCTCTGCCCCTCCTCCAGACACCAAGCGTGGGGAACGAGTGCTCCAGGGCACCCCATTGGGTGTATCTTCCTCTTCCGAGGCCTCCCCCATTAATTCAGAGGAGCCCCCTCAAAAGAGGAAATGCAAGAGGAAGCATGTTGACTCTCCTGAGTCTGTCACTTCAGATACTGACTTGGAGGAGTCAGAAGGGTCCCAGAGATACCCCTCTGAGGACGTCTCCTTCTCGGACATCCTTGAGATTCTTAGGCAGAGGGGGAACTGGACTACCCTTAACCCTTCCGAGGTTGAGTCTGTATTCCTGGACGCGTTTGGATCCCGACCCTCCACCTCCTGGGTGTCTCCGCCTTTCTATCTACTGATGTCTGTGGTGGCTCAAAAGGCGTGGTCAGCTCCAGACACAATGGAACCAACTCCCCACAGGCCCACAAAATTTATTACTGCCCCACAGGATAAGCAATTTCTGACCAAGGGTGTTCCCATTGATGCCATGGTGGTAGCAGCGGCCACAAAAAAGGAGTTGGCTGAAACTTCTTCGTCTGTCCATCCCCCTAATAAGGAATCTAGGACGATGGACAGATATGGGAAGTGGATGTTTTCCTCAGCGACCTTCTCCATGAGGTCGCTGAACTATTTGTGCCACTTTACCCGCCTTCAAAGGGATCTCCTTAAAAAGCTAGGAGATACCCTTCAAGATCCATCAGCTGCGGTGGCCCAGGCTGTTGCCTCCCAGCTGGCGACTCTTAATTCGGTAGTAAACTCCTCCATGCGGCTCATCTCTTATGCAGCCGATGGTGCGAGTAGGGCCGCAGGCACAGGCGTGGCTTTGAGGAGTTGCGCTTGGATGCGGTTATGCAACTTTGCGGAACCCTTCAGGGCGTCTTTCACCAACACCCCCTTTGATGATTCTGCTTTGTTTGGACCACAGGTGAAGGATACCCTTACCAGGTGTGAACAGGAAGGCAAGAGACTCTCAGCTGTGGGAGTCCGTTTTTCTACTCCTTCATAGACTGTATCCCAAGGGTCAGAAGAGTGGGAAAATGTGGTTCCGGAAACCCCAGGGAGCCGTGCCTGACACACGTGGAGAGTTCCCCTCCAGGGGCAGAGGAGGGTACAACAATAGACGCCACCCTAGGCGCAGAGGAGGTCCACAAAATCAGGGCCAAAGAGAATCTTTCTCTGACAAGCCCTTCCAGCATCCCTGAAGTGCTGCCCGGCTGTCCACCTTCGGAGGCAGTCGGGGGAAGATTATCGCTGTACCTAAAAGCCTGGCAAAGTATAACACAAGACAAATGGGTACTGTCTATCATATCCGAAGGCTACAAAATCCCCTTCCTTCGCACTTCACACATTCCCAAGAAATCCCTTCCAGATGTTCCACCCAATCTAAGGGATCAAGCAGTTCAAGAAATTTCAAAACTGCTAAGAAAAAGAGCCATCCAGTCAGTCCCAGCAGACCAGCAAGGATCCGGAATTTACTCAAGGTTCTTTTTGGTACCAAAAAAGAAAGGGGACTGGAGACCCATTCTGGATCTCAGCAGACTAAACAGGTCTGTTCAAAGAACGAAGTTCCGGATGGTCACGCTACAGTCCATTTTACCCTTTCTGGGTCAGGACAATTGGATGTGCTCCATAGATCTTCAGGACGCGTACTACCATATCAAAATGGACAGACGCTCCAGAAGATTCCACCGCTTCCGGCTGGGAGCCGGTCATTATCAGTTCAGAGCTCTGCCCTTTGGTCTCACCACAGCCCCCAGGGTGTTCACCAAATGTTTGACAGTAGTTACCACTCAACTGAGATGGCAAGGATTCCAGGTGTTTCAATATTTAGACTGGCTCCTTACTGCAACCACCAGGCATCACCTGCTGCGAGCCAGAGACTACACCATCTAAACGCCAAACTAGGCATCACAATAAATTTCAAAAAGTCTGCATTGTCGCCTTGTCAGTCTATCACCTTTATAGGCGCAAACTTATACAAAGGACATGTCAGCGAGAATTCCAGTAGACAGAGTGTTAGACATTTGACAACATGTGCAGGTCTTATTAGGATGCAAAAAAATTCAGGCCAGATTCGTCCTAAGAACATTGGGTCTCATGGCAGCGGCTATCATACTAGTCCCCCTTGCACGTTTTCACATGAGGATTCTTCAGTGGATGCTGTTCACACAATGGTCCTTCCAGCAACTCCCAATGTCTCACATGATAATGATCACACAGTCATTCAAAAACCAACTTGTTTGGTTTCCCCATCATTACACCAGGGCAGACCATTTGTTCTTCCTCCTCCAGTAGCTACGGTGACCACGGACGCCTCCCTGATCGGGTGGGGGGGGGCATTTTCAGGGCAGAACAGTCCAAGGCACCTGGCAGCCTCACTAGTACCATCTGCATATCAATGTCTTGCAGATGAGGGCTGTGCTTGTAGCGTTGCAAGCTCTTCAGAACTCTCTTCCCACCGGGACCATTGCAATTCAAACAGACAATATGTCAGTAGTATGGTACATCAACAAGCAGGGCGGAACCAAGTCCTACCCCTTATGTCGAGAAGCACTCCGACTTTGGCAGTGGGCGATCTCTTCCCAACGGTTTCTGATAGCAGCGCACATCCCTGGGAAGTCCAGCGTTATAGCAGACAGGCTGAGAAGAGCAATTCTCATGCCTCACGAGTGGTCTCAGACTGTGGCGGACAAAATCTTCCGCAAATGGGGTCAGCCTTGCTGCGACCTTTTTGCCACCCCTTTCAACAGCAAGTGCGACAATTTCTTCTCTTTCCTCACTCTTCCCGGACATTTCCCCAGAGACGCTCTAGTTCACGATTGGCCTCAGGGACTTCTTTATGCATTCCCTCCGATGTTCATTGTGCATACAGCTGCAGTCATAACAGATGGGTTCTCCTGCCATCAGGCGGGTCCTCGGTTGGCCGAATTCCAAAGTCTAGGTCCAGCGTTGGTTGTCATCGCTTCTTCCCTGACGTCAGTGTGACAGGGGTATAAAGGAACCAGCCAATGCCATTTTCTTCAGTCTTTCTTGCCGCGCAGTGCCCGAAGCAGAAGCAGTTCACAAGTGCCGGTCGGCTAGCTCCTGAGATTATGAAAATTTTGAAACCGAAGTCTTCTTGAAAGCTAAGTACCCCGTTGGGGAAACTTTTCTTGCCTCAGACCGATGTCAGACAAAGTTAATAATTGTATTTCTTGTGGGAAGCAAATACCGCATAAGGATTTCCATTCCCTCTGTATACCTTGTTTAGGCCCAGACCACGACGTCTCGGTCTGTCGCTTTTGTGCTACATTCAACAAACGCACCATTAAGCATCGGGCGGAGTTCGCCCAGCATTATTTTGGGAAAACATTTAACTATATTATGTCGTCGGATACTCCGACTCCAGTATTGTCAAAAAAACGCAAAGATAAGGACCGACACACGAGGTCCGCGGCCTCTACCGACACCACGCCAAAGCCGACTACACGTGGCCCGGTTCTCAGCGAGGCGCCTACGCAGCCCCTGACTACCGACGACACTTCTTTGGCGGTGTCTCCTGTGCCCGAGGTCGCAGGCTCCTCGGCCCACACCCCGACTACACAAGGTGTCTTCAGACCTTCCTCTTCTTTCTCCATCAAGGCTTTCACTAAGTCTAAAGCTACCATGCACTCTAAGAGACAAGCTACACAGGGCCCATCTCCAGGCCCCATGCCTAAAAAACAGATGCTTAAAATGGCTGAGGATTTAATTACTCTTATCAGAGGTTCTCAACCCCCACAGGACAAAAGGCCCAGAGTGGAGGAAGATTCCCCCTCCTCTGATCTGGGCCCCATTATTTCAGAGCACTCTGATGATCAGGAACATTCTTACTCCCCTTTTGAAGACTCTGATGCGGAGGAGTCCATCCCTTCTGTATCCCCCCCAGAGGATTACTCATTTGGGGAAACTTTGCATACCTTAAGGGAACACTTCCACTGGGAAGGCCAAGATTATTCAGATTCCAAGAAAAGGCTTAGGGAATTTCTCTTGCTACCTCAGCACAGGCCTCTGGCTATACCTCCTGTCTTGGACATCCTAGATGATATTTACTCGGAGGCCTGTCTTAACCTGGACTCTCTACCTCCAGCTCCAGTTAAGCCTGACAGGTACTACAGGGTTCCTGACTCGCACCAATTTCTATACAAAAGCCATGCTGCTGACCCAGAAACCATCTCACAGGGCCCCAAGGGAGTTAAGGCCTCCACTGCTAAAAATCCATTACCTTCCGAGAGAGATTCCAGATCCTTAGAAAGGTGGGGAAAAAGGTATATACCTCGGCTACCTTAACCATGAGGGCCTTAAACTGTCAGTTCCATATGCTAAAATACCAGCAGTTTTTGTTATCACAATTGAAAAGTAAAATGTCACAACCTGAACAACCAGACTTTAAGGAGTTGCAGGATTTGATGCATAGTGCAGAACAAGTGGGTAAGCATACCTTACAATGTGGTTTTGATGCTCTAGAGGCCTCATGTAGAGCTGGTGTTACAGGATCAGTCATACGTAGACATGCCTGGCCCAAGGAACAAGCCTTGCCTGATCATGTCAAAGCTAAATTACTAGACGCCCCTCTTCAAAAGGATGTACTATTTGGTGCTAATGCTGAGGAGGTATTAAGGAAAATGGAGGAAAAGGCCAAATCAATGCAAACTGTGAAAGATTTTCTACAGGTACAACCCCCACGTTTCAGTAGAAATTGGCCTTCCAAAAATTGGTCCTTTCCTGCCACGGACAGACCCCAAAGAGGCAGATACAGGCCGAGGGGCAGAGGACAATCCCAAGGATCGTTTAGAGGCAGACAATGGCAAGCTCCTACACAAAGAGGTGGTGAGGATAACTCGCAATCTTTCAGAAAGCAAACCCAATGACTTTCCCCTTTGCATGCCAAGCAAGTCTCAAATGGCAGCCCCCTTAGGAGGAAAGCTGGCATTATTTTCAAAAAATTGGCATATTGTCACAAAGGACAAATGGATCCTGGACATTATAAACAGAGGCTACAAATTCCATTTTCACGCCCTTCCAAAAATGAGAGTCATGCCAAACCTGCCACACAATCAAAGGGCAGAGGCACAAAAGCAAATTACAGATCTCATAAACATGAAAGCTATTCAAGAGGTACCTACGCACGAACAAGATCAAGGTTTTTATTCCAGGCTATTTCGGGTACCAAGGAAGGGAAAAGATTGGAGACCTATTTTGGACCTATCCATCCTAAACGCATTTCTACTCGTACCAAAATTCAAGATGCTCACTCTACAGCAACTTCTTCCCATGCTGGGCAAGGAGTCTTGGCTGGTAACGTTGGACCTCAAGGAGGCATACCTGCATGTCCCAATCAGACAAAATTGAAGAAGGTACCTCTGATTTCTTGCAGGTTCAACCCATTATCAATTCTCTGCATTGCCCTTTGGCTTATCTACTGCGCCCAGAGTATTCACGAAATGCCTGGCATCAGTAATTGCCTACTGCAGACTTCAAGGGATACAAATATACCCCTATTTGGACGACTGCCTGATCCAAGCGGACAGCAAGCACATTCTTCTGAAACATCTGGCTTATGTAATAATGTTGTTGAACTCTCTGGGATACACAGTCAACAAAAAGAAATCAAGGCTAATACCCTCTCGGAAGATAATTTTCCTGGGTGCCAACTTGGACACAAACACCCAGATGGCCTACCTCACACCAAAGAAGCAGGGGCAACTAATTCAATACTTCAGAGCACTAGCAAATTGCACCAAGCTGACTGCAAGGAAAATCCTGCAGGCTCTGGGATTCATGGCATCTTGCATCTTACTAATCCCATGTGCAAAGCTGCATATGAGGAAACTACAATGGTACCTGAAAAACATATGGTCTCAACACAGCCACAGTTTGGAAACAATAATACCACTAATTCCATGTCTGCAAAAGGAATTTCTGTGGTGGGCTCAAGCATGCCAAACAAACACAGGTCTTCCATTCAGCAAGCCTCAAGCAAATCAAGTCATCACAACAGACGCCTCGGACTACGCCTGGGGGGGTGCACATGACAGATCGGTGCATTCAGGGCAAATGGTCCCAAAAAGAAAAGCACCTTCACATCAATCAAAAGGAAATGCTAGCAGTAATAAATGCTATTATAGCTTTCAAGGACCTTCTACAACCAGGTCAACTATTGATAAGAACGGACAACACCACAGTTATGTGGTACATAAACAAACCGGGAGGAACACATTCTTACCCCCTATGCAGACTGGCCATGTCACTTTGGAACATGGCCATGGACTTACAAATGGAACTACAAGCACAGTACTTGCCAGGCAAGGAAAACACGCTGGCAGACAACCTAAGCAGGAATATGACAGATCCACACGAATGGAAATTGCATCCAAAAGTTTTTACAGAAATAATCCAAGAATGGGGAAGGCCAGACATAGATCTCTTTGCCTCACACAAAAATCACCAATTGACAAAATTCTGCTCAAGGATTTTCCATCCAAAGGCCTGGAGAGTGGACGCTCTCTTTCAGTTGGACATCAATGACAGTTTATGCCTTCCCACCTCTTCCTCTGCTGCCCAAAGTTCTATTGAAAACCAGAGCAGACAGACCAAAGATGATTCTCATTGCTCTGGACTGGCCAAGGCAACACTGGTACCCACTCCTGAGGAGCCTGACGCATTCCCCACCATGGACCCTGCCTCTAATGCCTCTTCTTCTGACTCTGCACAGCTTCAAAACTCTTCACAGCCAGCTAAAAACACTCAATCTAGCCGCATGGAAGATTCCTTAGCATCACAACAGACCCTACTCTCCAAGGAGGTGCAGGATGTCATTTTGGAGGCCAGAAGGCCATCAACTAGAAAAGCTTACTCCGCAAAATGGAAACGGTTTTGTGTCTGGAATGAGAAAAAGGGCCAGGATCCTGGAAAACTGAATTTACCTCAAATACTACAGTATTTGGCTGAGCTGCTAAGCAGTGGACTTTCATTCTCCTCCATCAAAATCCATGCCTCAGCCATTTCTGCAGAATACAACACTGATCCACCTTTATTCTCTCACCCTCTCTTAAGACAGTTCCTCAGAGGGGCTAAGAATCTAAGACCTCCAAGGAAACAACCAATACCTGCTTGGGATCTTAATTTCATTCTGGAAAAACTGACCTTGCCTCCTTTTGAGTCAGCTGCCTCATCAGATTTGCAATATTTGTCCTGGAAAACAGCTTTCCTTCTGGCTATCACCTCAGCTCGTAGAGTTTCAGAACTACAGGCTCTCATGGCTGTGCAGCCTTTTATCATCTTCCATCAGGACAGAGTTTCCTTACGAACCAACCCGTCCTTTATGCCTAAAGTGGTATCCAGGGTAGCTTTAAATCAGGCCATACATTTACCTACTTTTTATCCTAATCCTCAAAACAAAGGGGAGAGATTACTACATTCCTTGGACATCCACAGACAACTGCGGTATTACTTGGACAGAACAAAGCCTTTCAGAAAATCAGAACAGCTCTTTGTGTCCTATGCTGCAGGAGGTCAAGGAAAGCCAATTTCCAAACAGACAAATCTCAAAATGGATAGCCCACTGCATACGCTTTTGCTATTCCTTTCATGGCAAAACTGTACCTACAGGCATTAGATCTCATTCCACCAGGGCCACAGCCACCTCTGCAGCTTTCCTCAGAGGAGTTCCTACCAAAGATATTTTGGAAGCAGCCACTTGGAGTTCTGTGCATACCTTCTCCAAGCACTACAACCTACCATTATACTCCAAAACTAGAGCAGGCTCTGCCACTGCAGTCTTGCAGGGCATTTTGGCTCCTCCTAGTTCCACCTAGTGCCTACCACCCCTTTCTTAGCTTTGGGATTCTACCCATCTGTTATGACTGCAGCTGTATGCACGATGAACATAGTACAGATGTTCATCGTGCATACAGCTGCAGTAATCACAGATGGGTTTTCTGCCGTCAGGCGGTCCCTCGGTCGGCCGAATTCCAAAGTCTTGGTCCGGCGTCGGTTGTTGTCGCTTTCTCTTCTGACGTCAGTGAGGCCAGAGTATATAAGACACAGCCGACGCCATGTTCTTCAGTCTTTTTTGCCGCGCGGTGCCCGAAGCAGAAGCAGTTAGCAAGTGCCGGTCGGCCAGCTCCTGAATTACGAAAATTTTGGAAACCGAAGTCTTCATTAAAGCTAAGTACCCCGTTGGGGAAACTTTTCTTGCCTCAGACCTATGTCAGAACAAGTTAATAATTGTATTTCTTGTGGGAAGCAAATACCGCATAAGGATTTCCATTCCCTCTGTATACCTTGTTTAGGCCCAGACCACGACGTCTTGGGCTGTCGCTTTTGCACTACCTTCAATAAACGCACTATTAAGCGTCGGGCGGAGTTCGCCCAACATTATTTTGGTAAAGCTTTTGATTATAAAATGTCGTCGGACACTCAGACTACCGTTTTGTCGGAAAAACGCAAGGACAAGGACCGACACGTGAGGCCCGCGGTCCCCGTTGACACCACCCCAAAACAGGCTACGCGTGGTCCGGTTCTCAGCGAGATGCCTTTGCAGTCCCTGACTACCGACGACACTCCTTTGGCGGTGTCCTCTGTACCCGAGACCGCTGGGACCTCGGCCCTTTCCCAGACTACAACCACCGAAGCCTTTGCTAATGTTGAGCCTACTAATGTGGACAGGTCCACCTCCACCCATGGTGTCTTTAGACCCTCTTCTTCTTTTTCTATTAAGGCCTTTACTAAATCCAAAGCAGCCAGGCATCCCAAGAGGCCTGTTGCACAGGACCCATCTCCAGGTCCCATGCCTAAAAAACAGATGCTTAAAATGGCTGAGTATTTAATTACTCTTATCAGAGGTTCTCAACCCCCTCCAGACAAGAGACCCAGAGTGGAGGAAGACTCTCCCTCTTCTGATCAGGGATCCATTTTATCAGAACATTCTGATGTAGAGGAACACTCTTACTCCCCTTTTGAGGATTCGGATGCAGAGCAGTCCATCCCTTCTGTATCCCCTCCTGAGGATTTCTCCTTTGGGGAAACCTTGCACACCTTGAGGGAACACTTCCATTGGGAAGGCCAAGACTTTTCAGATTCCAAGAAAAGACTTAGGGAATTTCTTTTGTTACCTCAACACAGACCACTGGCAATACCCCCTGTTTTGGACATACTTGATGTTTATTCGGAGGCTTGCCTCAACCCGGATTCTCCGCCTCCTGCACCAGTCAAACCTGATAGGTACTACAGAGTACCTAACTCTCACCAATTTCTCTTCAAAAGCCATAATGCTGACCCTGAAACCATTTCACAAGGCCCCAAGGGATTGAAGGCCTCCACTGCCAAGAATCCACTACCTGCAGAAAGAGAGTGAAGATCTTTAGAAAGGTGGGGAAAAAAGGTATATACCTCGGCCACCCTAGCCATGAGGGCCTTAAATTGTCAGTTTCATATGCTTAAATTCCTGTTATCACAATTAAGGAATAAAATGTCTCAACCTGAACAACCAGATTTGAAGTAGTTACAGGATATGATGCATAGTGCAGAGCAAGTGGGTAAACACACTTTACAATGTGGTTATGATGCCCTAGAGGCCTCAAGTAGAGCGGCTGCTACAGGATCTGTCATTCGCAGACATGCCTGGCTTAGAGAACAAAACTTGCCTGATCATGTGAAAGCTAAACTTCTAGATGCTCCTTTACAAAAGGATGTGCTGTTTGGTACTAATGCTGAGGAGATACTACGGAAAATGGAAGAAAAAGCCAAATCTATGCAAACTGTCAAAGCCTTTTTACAGGTCCAACCACCACGTTTTAGCAGAAATTGGCCCTCAAAAAACTGGTCCTTTCCAGCCACTGACAAGCCCCAAAGAGGTAGATACAGATGCACAAGGGGCAGAGGGCAATCACAAGGATCATATAGAGGCAGACAATGGCAAACTCCAGCACCAAGAGGTGGCGAGGACAGTGCACAACAATACAGGAAGCAAACCTAATGACTCCCTCATTTCCATGCCAAGCATGTCTCAGCTGGCAGCACCTTTGGGAGGAAAGCTAGCATTATTTGCAGGCAATTGGCATATTGTCACAACAGACAAATGGATCCTGGACATTATAAACATAGGTTACAAATTTCAATTTCACACTCTTCCAAAAATGAGAGGCATGCCAAACCTGCCACAGAATCAAAGGGCAGAGGCACAACTACAAATTTCAAAGCTCATAAGCATGAGAGCTATTCAAGCGGTACCTACTCACGAACAAGGTCAAGGTTTTTATTCAAGACTTTTTCTGGTACCAAGGAAAGGAACCGACTGGAGACCCATTTTGGACTTATCCATCCTAAACACATTTCTACTCGTACCAAAATTCAAGATGCTCACATTACAGCAACTTCTTCCCATGCTGGGCAAGGAGTTTTGGCTGGTAACATTGGACCTCAAGGAGGCATACCTGCATGTCCCAAATCAGACAAAGCTGCAGAAGATACCTCAGATTTGCAGGTTCAATCCACTATCAATTCTCTGCATTGCCCTTTGGCTTATCTACTGCGCCCAGAGTATTCACAAAGTGCCTGGCATCAGTGATTGCCTACTGCAGACTTCAAGGGATACAAATTTACCCTTATCTGGACGACTGCCTGATCCAAGCGGACAGCAAGCACATACTTCTGGAACATCTGGCATATGTGACACGGTTACTGCATTCTCTGGGATACACAATCAACAAAGAGAAATCAAGGCTAACACCATCTCAGAAAATAACTTTCCTGGGTGCCAACTTGGACACAAACACCCAGATGGCCTACCTTACGCCAGAAAAACAGGGCAACTATCTCAGTACTTCAAAATACTAGCAAAAAGTACCAGGCTTACTGCAAGGAAAATCCTGCAGGCTCTGGGATTCATGGCATCTTGCATTCTTTTAATCCCATGTGCAAAGCTGCATATGAGGAAACTTCAATGGTATCTAAAAAACCTATGGTCTCAACACAGTCACAGTTTGGAAACAATAATACCAATAATCCCATGTTTGCAAAAGGAATTTCTATGGTGGGCCCAAGCATGTCAAGCAAACACAGGCCTCCCATTCTGCAAGCCTCAAGCAAAGCAAGTTATCACAACAGACGCCTCAGATTACGCTTGGGGGGCGCACATGACGGACAGGTGCATCCAGGGCAAATGGTCCCCAAAGGAAAAGCACCTTCACATCAATCAAAAAGAAATGCTAGCAGTAATAAATGCAATTACAGCTTTCAAGGACTTCCTGCATCCAGGACAATTACTGATAAGAACAGACAACACCACAGTAATGTGGTACATAAACAAACAAGGAGGAACACTTTCATATTCCTTGTGCAGACTAGCCATGACTCTTTGGAACTTGGCGCTGGAATGGCAAATCGAACTTCAAGCACATTACCTGCCAGGATTGGAAAACACGCTGGCAGACAATTTAAGCAGAAATATGACAGAACCACACGAATGGAAGTTACATCCTCAGGTGTTTACAGAAATAATCCAAGCGTGGGGGAGGTCAGACATAGATCTTTTTGCCTCCCACAGGAATCATCAATTGGAAAAGTTTTGTTCGAGGTCCTTTCATCCAAAGGCCTGGAGAGTGGACGCCCTTTCATTCAGTTGGACAGCATGGACAGTTTACGCATTCCCACCTCTGCCTCTTCTGCCCAAGGTGCTTTTGAAAGCAAGAGCAGACAGACCGAAGATGATACTGATTGCTCCAGATTGGCCAAGGCAACACTGGTATCCACTGCTGAGGAGCCTAACACATACTCCTCCCTGGTCCCTGCCTCTAAGGCCTCTTCTGCTGACTCAGCACAGCTACAAAACTCTTCACAGTCAGCTGAAAACACTCAGTTTCGCTGCATGGAAAATTTCTTAACACCACAACAGACCCTACTCTCCAAGGAGGTGCAGGATGTCATTTTGGAGGCCAGAAGGCCATCTACTAGAAAAGCTTACTCCGCAAAATGGAAGCGGTTTTGTATTTGGAATGAGAAAAAAGGCCAGGACCCTAGAAAACTGAACTTGCCTCAGGGTATTACAGTATCTTAGCTGAGCTGCTGAACAGTGGACTTTCATTTTCCTCCATAAAAATCCATGCCTCAGCCATTTCTGCAGAATTCAACACGGATCCTCCTTTATTTTCTCACCCACTCTTACGACAGTTCCTCAGAGGGGCTAAGAATATAAGACCACCAAGGAAACAACCAATACCAGCCTGGGACCTTAATTACATACTAGAAAAATTAACATTGCCTCCTTTTGAACCAGCTGCCTCAACAGATTTGCAATATTTGTCCTGGAAAACTGCCTTCCTTCTGGCTATCACTTCAGCTCGGAGAGTTTCGGAACTACAGGCCCTCATGGCGGTGCAACCCTTTCTCATTTTCCATCAAGACAGGGTTTCCTCTGCACTCAGCCCATCATTTATGCCTAAAGTGGTATCCAGGGTAGCTTTAAATCAAGCCATACACCTTCCTACCTTTTACCCCAATCCTCAAAACAAGGGGAAAGGCTGCTACATTCTTTAGACATCCATAGGCAGCTACGTTACTATTTGGACAGAACAAAGTCCTTCAGGAAATCAGAACAACTCTTTGTGTCCTATGCTGTAGGGGCTCAAGGGAAGCCAGTTTCCAAGCAGACTATTTCAAAGTGGATAGGCCACTGCATACGGTTTTGTTATTCCTATCATGGGAAATCTGTTCCTACAGGTATCAGATCTCACTCCACCAGGGCCACAGCTACCTCTACAGCCTTCCTCAGAGGAGTTCCTACCAAAGATATTTTGGAGGCAGCCACTTGGAGTTCTGTACATACCTTCACAAAACACTACCACCTGCCTTTATATTCCAGAACAAGAGCAGGCTTTGCCACTGCTGTTTTGCAGGGCATTCTGACTCAACCCAGTTCCTCCTAGTACCTACCACCCTGTGCGTAGCTTTGGGACTCTACCCATTCAGGATTACTGCAGCTGTATGCACGATGAACATAGTACAGTTTTGTACCTACCATAAATGTAGATGTTCGAGTGCTAATACAGCTGCAGTACAGGTTTCCCTCCCTCCTTCCCCACTTGGTAAAGGCATGGGGTCTAACAACCTCTTCATACAACCTGACTGGGTTATCCTTCTATGGTTCATTTGCTTGCAACCACTGATTTTGGATTATATTGCATAACTTCTATATTCATATAAGCATAATTAATGTATTGCCTTCCTTCTGGGGGCACCTGACATCTGGGGCAAGAAAGACTGAAGAACATGGCGTCGGCTGTGTCTTATATACTCTGGCCTCACTGACGTCAGAAGAGAAGGCGACAACAACCGACGCCTGACCAAGACTTTGGAATTCGGCCGACCGAGGGACCGCTTGACGGCAGAAAACCCATCTGTGATTACTGCAGCTGTATTAGCACTCGAACATCTACATTTATGGTAGGTACAAAACTGTACTTTTTGTACCTACCATAAATGTAGATGTTCGAGTGCTAATACAGCTGCAGTCCAGGTTTCCCTCCCTCCTTCCCCTCTTGGGACAGGCCTATAGGCTAACACATCCTCATACAACCTGATTGGGGTATTCATTTATGATGTATTTGCTTGCAACTACTGTATTTTGATTATATTGCACTGCATTATTACACCAATTTATGTATTGCCTTCCTTCTGGGGGCACCTGACATCTGGGGCAAGAAAAACTGAAGAAAATGGCGTCGGCTGGTTCCTTTATACCCCTGTCGCACTGACGTCAGGGAAGAAGCGACGACAACCGACGCCGGACCTAGACTTTGGAATTTGGCCGACCAAGGACCCGTCTGACGGCAGGAGAACCCATCTTTTATGACTGCAGCTGTATTAGCACTCGAACATCTACATTTATGGTAGGTACAAAACTGTACTTTTCCCCTGATTCCCAAACTAATACAGAAAGCTACCACATTGGGATGCAAGATGATCCTCATTGCCCCTTACTGGCCTCGACAAATTTGGTTCCCGTTCCTGCATCATCACCTTCTGGAGCAGCCCTGCACCATGGACCCACTTCCAGACCTCTTGATCCATCAATCGGGTGGGCTGCACCAATGTCTTCAATCTCTGCAGCTCACTGCTTGTTTGCTCCACTTCCGACCTTAGCCAGGCTTCCGAACATCTCCCACTCGGTGCGTGAAATCATCTTATCTTCGCATAAGTCTACTACTAGAAAAACTTATGCTAGTTAGTGGAAATGTTTTTCCTTATGGGCAGAGACCTGGATTATAGATCCCTTTTCAGTCCTTGTGCACCATATTTTAGAATTTCTAGTGGAACTTTTTCCAGCTGGATCCTCTTCTGCCACGATTAGAGTTCAGCTAGCTGCAATTTCAAACTTTCATACGGACCTAGCTGATACAAGCATCATGTCCCATAAGCTTTGTAAAGCCTTTCTTCAAGGGACCACTCTACTCAGGCCCCCAGTAAGAGATCCCCCGCCTCCGTGGGATCTGAATTTGATTTTAGCTTCCCTGATACTGTCTCCCTTTGAACCTGCAGCAGCTTGTTCTTTGAAGTTTCTTTCTTGGAAAACCCTTCTGGTTGCAATTATGTCGGCTAGAAGAGTTTCTGAACTTCAGGCTCTTTGTGTTCGTCCTCCTTACCTAGTTTTTCACAATGATAGAGTTTCTCTTTGGACTTAACCCTTCCTTTCTTCCAAAGGTTGCTTCTGATAATAATTTGAATCAGTCCATTGACCTACCAGTGTTTTTTTCCAAATTATTCCAACAAAGCGGAATACAAATTACATCATTTAGATGTTCATAGACAATTATGCTTTTACTTGCATAGAACCAAGCAAATCAGAAAATCAGACCAGTTGTTCCTGTCCTATGCTGAGGGTAAACAAGGTATACCAGTGTCGAAAGTAACCTTATCTAGGTGGTTGACATCTATTATTACATTTATCAGTTAAGGAATAAAGAGCTTCCTGCTAAACCAAAAGGTCACTCCACTAGAGCTCTAGCTACTTCAGTGGCCTTTCAGGCAAGATTGCCAATGGAAACTATTTCTGCGGCAGCTACATGGGCCAATCCTCATACCTTCATTTCACATTATAAGCTGGATGTGGCCTCCAGGAGCAGAGCTGATTTTGGTTCCACTGTTCTGAAGAGTCTGTTTCGATGAGCCACCCAGGATTGAGGTGCTAGGGATGCTGTCCCAACCAGCAAGAATGAAGGCGAGATAGACAACTTAACATTAAGTTATGTACCTACCATAACGTTCCATGTTAGTTGTCTTCTTCTCGCCTTCTTTCTTGCATCCCACCCCCCATCCCCCTGTCCTAGTAGACCGAGAAGAGTTCCTTATGTTTTTTTTATCACTGGCTGAGTCGTCTCTGGCTATTACTTCTCACTATCAGTCTCTCCAGTAGGTTCATGCATCCTACTAGTTATTATTATTATTGTTATTATTATGTCTGTAGTTAGATTTACCAAACGAGATGTGGGTATCTAGTGCCAGGCATCATGGGATATAGGGGGGCCTCGAGCCAGTAAGCAGCTCTTGAGCTTTTGAAGATGGCCGAGTCGGAGCCGAGGATCGGCTCCGAACCCAACCAGCAAGGAAGAAGGTGAGAAGAAGACAACTAACATGGAACGTTATGGTAGGTACATAACTTCTTATTGTCTGTTTTTGTCAAATTTGGACATGAGTTGTATGAGCCAGTTAGATCTGACCTCGGCACAGACTCTGAAGATTCTTGGTTCCAGGGTTCTGACTCATACCCACAATTCCATCCACTCACCTTTGTACCTCAAATCTCGTTTGCCACCTAAAGTCATAGTCACATCTACAAAGGCTCTACATGCCAGTATCCTTTTTGAGATATTTTCTGCAACTGAATACTCCACCCTCTACCAAGAGGTTTCTCTCTTCAATTTTCTAGGGTTAGAATTAGGTTATTTTTTTGTGTGATAGAATAGGAAGTTAAGCTTGTTAGGTTATAGAGGTATTTGAAATGCTTCTTTTTCATAGGATAGGTATTAGCATTCAGACTCAACTGTCTTGGATCTGATCTGTCCTGGAGTGCCTTTGTCAGAGCCAGTAGTCTGAGTTAGTTAAACTCAGATAGCATTGCTTCTTCTTCCGACTCCAATATGTTCATATCTGGGAGACTCTGAGCTGAAGCTTTGGGCCCAGGATTCGAGGGGATAGGTCAACACTGAAGTTGTCAGAACCATCCCATTCCCATCAGGGCCTCTGCACTCAGTAGTTCATAGGTTGGTACTAGGCTATCGGCCCTAGGGCCTGTACATGCCTAGCCATAACAATTCCCTGGCTATTTCTTCCCACAATTTTTACTTCCCTGGACCCCTGTCTAGCAAGGCGACTGACATGATCCCCGGGGAAAATTTCCTATCTCCCATCCAGTCGTTTAAGGTTCCTTTTAAAGAGAGCCAAGGAGGCTCTCTGCTTGACATGTATGGGCAATCTATTCCAGAGTATGGGGAATCTCTGGGTCAGGAACCTATCCCTCCAGCATGTTTTGTTCATTGTGATGACAAGGTTTAAGTCCTTGGAGGGTATGGCTGTGATGGATTGGGATTTCTTTAAGTGTAGCATGTCCAACAGCTCTGGGTTTGACATGGCCTTGTATGTTGAGCAGAGATCGCCTCTGAGTAGACGATATGCGACAGAGTGTAGCTGGAGTTTTTAGTCTGTCAGCATAGGTCATCTGCTTTAGGCCTGTGATTCTTTTAGTGAGGTGTTTCTGTGGCCTTTCCAGTTGTTGCAGATGTCTTGTGAGGTACATACCAAATGTGGTGTTGTACTCTGATGTGTCTAATGAGGGATGAGTACAGTGGGATAATGACTCTCTTTTTTTTCTGGATGAAAAACCCTTAGTGATGAGGTGTGCCACATAGAAGGATATCCTGACTTTTGTGGCGATGTGGTTATCGAAGGTGAGACCACTGTCCACCTGTGTTCCTAAGTCACTTATCACACTTTAGGTGTTTAGTGTACTGCCACCTATGTGGTAATTCATGGGTACATGTTTTTTCCCAAAGGGGTAACTGTACACTTCTTGGCATTGAGCTTGAGCCCATGGCTCTGGCACCAAGCATCTGAATCTGTAAGGCACTTTTGTAGAATATCCACATAATTTGGGGATTCAGTAATGGCGCCCAGTTTGCAGTCATCTGCGAACTTTGTTAGCCAGAGTCACTTAGTGTTGGCTTGTACTTCAGAGAAGTAGATGCCAAACAAGATTGGTCCCAGGACTGAAACATGAGGACTCCACTTGTCTGGAGCTGGATTTGGAGTTGGGCTTTGAGATCAGCTTCATTGTGGAGACCTGTCAACGCCAAGATGATGATGGTCATTGTGTTACCTTGCTGCAGTCATCACACTTGGGTTATCCTGCCGTCAGGCGGTCCCGCAGTCGGCCAGAATTCCCAAGTCTTGGTCCGGCGTTGGTTGCTGTCGCTTCTTCCCTGACGTCAGAGCGCCAGGGGTATATCAGAGGCATCCAACGCCATTTTCTTCAGTTTTTCTTGCTACGCAGTGCCCGAAGCAGAAGCAGTTCGCAAGTGCCGGTTGGCAGACACCTGAGATTTTCGAATCGTGTTTCAGTCTGAAGTCTTCAAAGCTAAGTACCCCGTTGGGGAACCTTTTCTTGCCTCAGTCCGATGTCAGAAAAAGTTAACAATTGCATTTCTTTTGGGAAGCAAATACCTCATAAGGACTTTCATTCTTTTTGTATACCTTGCCTAGGCCCAGACCACGACGTCACTGGTTGTCGGTTTTGTGCTACGTTCAATAAGCGAACTATAAAGCGTCACTTTGATTTCGCATGACACTACTTCGGTAGAAAATTTAATTACACTATGCCGTCGGAGCAACCGACTACCGGCGTGCATAAAAAACGCAAGGATAGGGACAGGCAGCCTAGATCCAAGCCAGACTCTGAGGCCTCTGCTGGGCCGGTCGCCGGTTCCCCAGTTTTCAGTGAGGTGCCTACGCAGCCCCTGGCTACCGCTGAATTGGATCCCCAGGCCGCATCGGATCCCCCAGCAGGGATTTCTAGGCCGACACAGCCTTTTTCCTTAGGCCCTACCGACGACATCGCAGTAGGGGAAGCCGGTGCTGCAGAAACACCTTCGGTTTCTGAAGGTGTCTTCAGACCGACTATCCTCACCATAAAATCTTATGCTAAGCTTAAGACTCCTCTAAAACCAAAAAAGCCTACACTTCAGTCTCCAGGTCAAGGCCCTATGTCTAAGAAACAGATGCTCACAATGGCTGAAGATTTGATTTCTTTGATCAGGGGTTCCCACCCCCCCCCCCCCCGACAAAAAGCATAGACAAGAGGAGGATTATGCCTCCTCTGATCAGGTGTCTGTTTCCTCAGGCTCCTCTTAGGAACAGGATTACTCCTTTCCCTCTTATGAAGATTCTGATGCTGAAGACTCAATTCCCTCAGCTTCTCCCCCTGAAGACTACTCCTTTGGGGAAACCTTACACACCATGAGGGAACATTTCCACTGGGAAGGTCAGGACTACTCTGACTCAAAGAAAAGGCTCCGGGAGTTTATTTTACTTCCCCAGCACAGACCTCTTGCTATCCCCCCAGTTTTGGACATAGTAGATGATGTTTTCTTAGAATCTAGTTTAAATCCAGATTCTCAGCCAAACCAGATAGACTCTCACAAATTCCTTTACAAAAGCCCTGCTGCTGATCCAGAGACAATCTCCCAGGGTCCCAAAGGGGCTAAGGCTTCTATGGCTAAAAATCCTGTACCTTCGGAAAGGGACTCCAGAGCACGAGACAGGTGGGGGAAGAAGGTTTACACCTCAACTACTCTAGCTATGAGAGCACTAAATTGTCAATTTCACATGCTTAAATACCAGCAATTCCTTATGTCTCAAATAAAACAAAAGATGGGCACGCTCCCTCAACAGTCTGAACTCAAGGAAATGCAAGATCTGTTGCATGCAGCTGAACAGGTGGGCAAACATACTTTACATTGTGGTTTTGATGCCTTGGAAGCTTCCTCCAGAGCAGCTGTTACTGGGTCTGTTATACGTAGGCATGCTTGGTTAAAGGAACAATCTCTGCCTGATCATGTTAAAGCAAAGTTACTGGATGCACCCTTACAGCAGGATGTTTTATTTGGGGTTAAAGCAGAGGAGGTTTTAAAGAAAATGGAGGATAAGGCAAAATCTATGCAGACGGTCAAAGATTTCTTACAGGTACAGCCCCCACGCTTCTGCAGAAATTGGCCAACAAAAAATTGGTCCTTTCCAGCTTTTGACAGGCCACAGAGGGGTAAATACAGGCACCCAAGGGTCAGAGGACTAGCAAAAAATCCCTTACAAACCTCGCTAATGGGGCACTTCAACACAGAAAGGAGGAGAAGACAGGTCCCAAACCAGTAGAAGGCAAACACAATGACTTAAACCTCAAACTGCCAAGCAAAACCCTCTTTGCAGCTCCCTTGGGAGGAAAGTTAACACTTTTTGCAGACAACTGGCGCATCGTCACAACGGACAAATGGGTCCTAGACATTATCTCACACGGATACAGATTCCATTTCCACACCTTCCCAAGGATAAAAGGAATGCCAAACCTGCCACAAAATCAATGGGCAGAGGCACAAAAACAAATTACAGCTCTCATGGACATGAGAGCCATCCAACTCGTACCTACACAGGAGCAAGGCCAAGGATTTTACTCAAGGCTCTTTCTAGTCCCCAGAAAGGACAATGCTTGGAGACCCATTCTGGACCTGTCAATTTTAAACACCTTCTTGCAAGTACCCAAATTCAAGATGCTAATGCTACAGCAGCTTCTTCCCATGTTTGGCAAGAAAGCTTGGCTAGTAACGTTGGACCTCAAGGAGGCATGTCCGTATCAGACAAAATTGCAGAAGATACCTCCGTTTCATTGCAGGTTCAACCCATTACCAATTCTCTGCACTGCCCTTTGGCTTATCTACTGCGCCCAGGGTCTTCACAAAATGCCTGGCACCAGTAATTGCATACTGCAGACAGAGGGGAATTCAAATATACCCATACCTGGACGACTCTCTCATACAAGCAGAAAGCAAGGACATTCTTTTACAACACCTGGCTTTTGTAAAACATCTCCCAAGTTGCCTAGGGTACACGGTAAACGAACAGAAATCAAAACTAGTGCCCTCACAAACTATGACATTCCTGGGTGCCAGCTTGACAACGGCCCAGATGGCTTATCTGACGCCAGACAAACAACTACAATTAACTCAGTACTTCAGAACAATGGCAACAAAGACCCAACTCCCTGCAAGAAAAATTCTGCAGGCCTTGGGCTTCATGGCATCTTGCATACTACTAATACCATTTGTAAAACTGCATATGAGGAAATTACAATGGTACCTAAAAAGTGTATGGACTCAACACAGCCACAGTTTGGAAACAATTATCACTCTCATTCCCTGCCTTCAACAGAAGTTTCTATGGTGGTCACAGGCTTGTCACCTCAACAAGGGTCAGCCTTTCACCCTACTCCCAGCCAGGCAAACTATGACAACAGATGCATCGGACTATGCCTGGGGGGCACACATGGCAGGACGGGTGTGTTCAAGGCTTATGGACAGCAGATCAAAGGAATCTGCACATCAATCAAAAAGAAATGCTAGCTGTACAAAATGCTCTGACAGCCTTCAAGGACCTCTTGCATCCAGGACAGCTTATCATAAGGACAGACAACACCACAATAATGTGGTACATAAACAAACAAGGGGGCACACACTCCTACCATCTGTGCAGGCAAGCAATGACCTTGTGGAACACAGCACTGGCTTAACAAGTTCAATTACAAGCTCAGTTCCTGCCAGGAAAAAAGAACATATTGGCAGACTACCTAAGCAGAAACATGATGGATCCCCACGAATGGAAACTGGATCCACAAGTATTCGCAATGATAACTCAAGAGTGGGGGCTCCCAGACATAAACCTGTTTGCCAGCCCTCAAAACTATCAGCTAACAAAATTTTGCACAAGGACTTTTCACCATCAAGTTTGGAAAGTGGATGCACTCTCATTCAGTTGGAAAATGCTAACAGTATATGCCTTTCCTCCACTACCCCTTCTCACAAAGTTGCTACTGAAAGTCAGGATGGAGAGACCCCAAATGATACTCATTGCTCCAGACTGGCCACGCCAGCACTGGTACCCACCATTAAGGAATATGGCCCAGGGCCCACCATGGATTCTACCACAAATTACCCACCTGCTCACACAGCAAGACAATCAGATTCTACACAGCCAGCTCAAAACCTTAAACTTGGCTGCATGGCAAATCACCTAGGCAACCAGCGAGCTCCTCTCTCACAAGCTGTATGGAAGTTATTCTGGAGGCCAGGAGGCCCAGCACCAGGAAAGCCTACTCAGACAAATGGAAAAGGTTTTGTGCCTGGAACCAAGCTAAAGGCCAAAATACCCTTCAGCCTGACATTCCTCAGATTCTGCAATATCTAACTGAGATGTTACACAAAGCGCTTTCTTTCTCATCTATTAAAATCCACGCCTCAGCCATTTCTGCTCACTACAACACGGATCCTCCCTTATTTTCACATCCACTCTTAAGGCAGTTTCTCAGAGGGGCCAAGAACATTAGGCCTCCCAGGAGAGCACCAACACCTACTTGGGACCTCAATTTTGTTCTAGAAAAACTCACGCTACCTCCTTTTGAACCAGCTTTCTCAGCTGACTTAAAGTTTATATCATGGAAGACTGCCCTGCTGCTAGCAATCACTTCAGCTAGAAGAGTTTCAGAGCTTCAGGCACTAATGGCAGTAGAGCATTTCCTCATTTTTCATCAAGACAGGGTTTCTCTACGAACTAACCCCTCCTTTATGCCTAAGGTGGTATCCAGTGTGGCCCTAAATCAAACCATCCATTTACCCACCTTCTTTCCAAATCCACAGAACAAAGGAGAAAGACTCCTGCATTCCTTGGACATTCACAGACAGCTACGTTACTACTTGGATAAAACTAAGGTTTTCAGGAAATCTGACCAGCTTCTTGTATCCTATGCTACAGCATCACAAGGAAAGGCTATCTCAAAACAAACCATTTACAAGTGGATAGGACATTGCATACGTTTCTGCTACACCCACCATGGAAAACCAGTTCCTGCTACCATAAGGCCCCACTCTACCAGGGCAGCAGCTACATCTACAGCCTTCCTCAGGGGTTTCCAACCAAGGATATTGGAAGCTGCAACTTGGAGTTCAGTACACACCTTCACCAAACATTATCACTTACCACTTTACTCTAAGACTAAAGCGGGCTTCACCACTGTAGTTTTGCAGGGCCTTCTAGCCCCCTCTAACCCTGTTTGACTCCTCCGCCCATCCTTAGCTTTGGGATTCTACCCAAGTGTGATGACTGCAGCAGGGTAACACGATGAACATAGTACAGTTTTGTACCTACCATAAATGTAGATGTTCGAGTGTATACCCTGCTGCAGTCCAGGTTGCCCTCCCTCCATCCCCTTTATAACTAGCTGAGCTTCTCTCTATTCTATACTACCTCTGTGGTGTATTTGCTTGTGCCTAAGGGTTTTGTTTTACTTTTTTCAAGATAGCTATATATATATATATATATATATATATATATATATATATATATATATATATATATTTTTTTTGCCTACCTATTAGGGGCACCTGACATCTGGGGCAAGAAAAACTGAAGAAAATGGCGTCAGATGCCTCTGATATACCCCTGGCGCTCTGACGTCAGGGATGAAGTGACAGCAACCGACGCCAGACCAAGACATTGAAATTCTGGCCGACTGCTGGACCGCCTGACGGCAGGATAACCCAAGTGTGATGACTGCAGCAGGGTATACACTCGAACATCTACATTTATGGTAGGTACAAAACTGTACTTTCGTGTTTCACTGTTGCGGTCATTACACTTGGGTTATCCTGCTGGCAGGCTACCCGCAGTCGGCCTGACTTCCAAAGTCCTGGTCCGGCGTCGGTTGCTGTCGCCTCTTCCCTGACGTCAGTGCACCAGGGGTATAAAAGATGCAGCCGACACCATTTTCTTCAATCTTTCTTGCCGCGCGGTGCCCGAAGCAAAAGCAGTTCGCAAGTGCCGGTCAGCCGACTCCTGAGATTTTCGAAATTGAATTTCAGAACAAAGTCTTCCATAAAGCTAAGTACCCCATTGGGGAAACTTTTTCTTGCTCCAGACCAATGTCAGTAAAAGTTAACAGTTGTATTTCTTGTGGGAAGCAAATACCTCATAAGGATTTTCACTCTTACTGTATTCCCTGCCTAGGCCCCCGACCACGACATTGCTAGTTGTCGGTTTTGCGCTAGATTCAACCAACGCACTATCAAGCGTCTGTTTGATTTTGCTTTGCATTACTTTGGCCGAAGATTTAATTATATAATGCCGTTGGAACAACCGATGATCGGCATTCATAAAAAACGCAAGGACAAAGAAAAGGACAGGGATCCGAGGTCCAAAACCGATGACGAAGCCTCTTCTAGGCCAGTCGCTGGTTCTCAGTGAGACGCTTTCGCAGCCCCTGACACCTGCTACCTCAGAGCCACAGGCCACCTCAGACTCCCACGTGGAGACATCTAGGCCTCTGGAAACTTAAGGTATTGGTTCTACGGAAACTATTCCCTCAGATGGGTCCAGAGGCGCTGAGCAGGCATCGGCATCTGAGGGTGTTTTCAGACCTACACAGCTTACTATCGGGACTACTTCAGCAGCCAAGACAAGGTCAAAAACACCAATAAAGACAAAGAAACAGGTTCAGCATTCACCTGGACAGTCATCCATGCCAAAGAAACAGATGTTTAAATGGCCGAGGACCTAATTACTCTGATCAGGGGTTCTCATCCCCCTCCTGATAAAAGGCCTAGGCAAGATACTGACTATGATTCCTCTGATCAGGTTTCTATTTCCTCGGATTCCTCTTCTGAACAGGGATATTCTCTTCCTCCCTATGAGGATTCTGATGCTGAAGAATCTGTCCCTTCAGCCTCTCCGTTATTCTTTTGGGGAAACCCTGCACACCATGAGGGAGCATTTCCATTGGGAGAGCCAAGATTATTCTGAATCCAAGAAAAGGCTCGGAGATTTTCTTTTATTGCCTCAGCACAGGCCCCTTGCTATTTCCCCCTGTACTAGATATTGTTGATGTTTTTTCTGAATCCAGTTTGTCTCCTGATTCTTTACCCCCCTGCAACAGTTAAGCCAGATAGGTACTACAGGGTCCCAGATTCACATAAATCTCTTTATAAAAACCCTGCTGCTGACCCAGAAACAATTTCACAGGGTCCCAAAGGGGTCAAGGCTTCCACTGCAAAAAATCCTGTTCCCTCTGATAGGGATTCACGAGCACTGGACAGATGGGTGAAAAAAGTCTACACCTCTGCTACTTTTGCTGTAAGGGCTTTAAACTGTCATTTTCACATGCTTAAATACCTTTTCTCAAACAGAAAATGCTTACAAGCTCAGAATGTACTGAAAATAAGGAAATGCAGGATTTGTTGCATGCAGCTGAACAAGTGGGAAAGCATACTTTGCAATGTGGTTTTGATTCATTAGAGGCTTCTTGCAGAGCCACAGTTACAGGTTCTGTCATTCGAAGGCATGCTTGGTTAAAGGAACAAAGTTTACCTGATCATGTTAAAGTAAAATTGTTGGATGCTCCATTTCAGCATGATACTTTGTTTGGTGTTAAGGCAGAAGAGGTGTTAAAGAAAATGGAGGATAAAGCAAAAATCAATGCAGGCAGTAAAGGATTTCTTACAGGTTCAGCCACCCAGATTTAGCAGGAACTGGTCTTCAAAAAATTGGTCTTTTCCACTGTCAGACAGGCCACAAAGAGGAAGATACAGACGCCCAAGAGACAGATCTCAGCCACAAGGCACATACAGACCTAAGCAATGGGGTGCTTCTGCCCCCCAAAGGCAGAGAAGACAAATCTCAACCCTATAGGAAACCGTCCCAATGACTTCCCTCTACCAATGCCAAGCACTTAACTATTGCAGGCACTCTTGGGGGAAAACTTGCACTTTTCTCACAAAATTGGCACAGTTACCCAAGACAAATGGGTACTAAATATTGTTTCCCAGGGTTACAGGTTCCACTTTCACACCCTTCCAAGGCCAAAAGGTATTCCAGACCTGCCACACAATCAATGGGCAGAGGCACAAAGACAAATTTCTGGTCTCATGGACATGAGGGCTATTCAAAAAGTACCAAAGCAAGAGCAAGGACAAGGATTTTACTCTGGACTTTTCTTGGTATCCAGAAAGGACAAAGCTTGGAGACCAATACTAGACCTGTCTACTCTAAATACTTTCCTGGACGTTCCAAAATTCAAAATGTTGACTTTACACCAACTTCTACCCATGCTGGGCAAGAAGGCTTGGCTAGTTACTTTGGACCTCAGAGGCATACCTGCATGTCCCAATCGGGCAATCCTGCAGAAGATGCTTCAGATTCATAGCTGGCTCAATACATTATCAATTCTCTGCACTGCCCTTTGGCTTATCTACTGCGCCCAGGGTCTTCACAAAATGCCTGGCACCAGTAATTGCATTTTGCAGACAAAAAGGAATTCATATATATCCCTACTTGGACGACTGCCTTATTCAAGCAGACAGCAAGGACATTCTACTATAGCATCTGGCGTTTGTAAAAAGATTATTAATTTGCCTAGGGTACACAGTAAACGAAAAGAAATCAAAACTAGTGCCCTCTCAAGAGATAATATTCCTGGGAGCAAGCTTAAATACCACTACCCAGATGGCTTATCTCACGCCAGACAAACAAAGACAACTGACTCATTATTTTCAAATGATGGCAACAAAGACCCAGCTACCTGCAAGAAAAATTCTGCAGGCTTTGGGCTTCATGGCATCCTTCATCCTGCTAATTCCATATGCAAGACTGCATATGAGGAAGCTACAATGGTATCTAAAAAGTGTTTGGACTCAACATTGCCACAGCCTGGAAACAATAATTAGTCTCATTCTCTGCCTGCAACAGGAGTTTCGATGGCGGGGACTGGCCTGTCACCACAACAAGGGACAGCCTTTCTTCCTACCCACAGCCAGGCAGACACTAACAACAGATGCATCGGATTATGCCTGGGGGGAGCACACATGGCGGGAAAATGCATACAGGGCATGTGGCCCACAGACCAAATGCACCTTCATATCAATCAAAAAGAGATGCTAGCTGTACAGAATGCCCTGACAGCCTTCAAGGATCTGCTACATCCAAGACAGCTATTACTAAAGACGGACAGTACTACAGTCATGTGGTACATAAACAAGCAAGGGGGTACACATTCCTACCCCCTCTGCAAGCAAGCCATTACTTTGTGGAACACAACATTGGCCTATCAAGTACATCTGCAGGCACAATTCCTGCCAGGAAAGAAAAATACTCTGGCAGATGACCTAAGCAGAAACCTCATGGACCCTCACGAGTGGAAACTGGATCCACAAGTCTTCAGCATGATAAAGAAATGGAGATGCCCAGACATAGATCTATTTGCCTCCCCTCACAGCCTCCAACTACAGAGATTCTGCACAAGGACTTATCACTCACAAGCATGGAAGGTGGATGCTCTATCATTCTGCTGGAAAAGTCTAACAGTTTATGCCTATCCACCACTGCCTCTACTCCCCAAGGTACTCCTAAAAGTCAGACAAGAGAAGCCAAAAATGATTCTGATTGCCCCAGACTGGCCACGCCAGCACTGGTACCCAATCCTAAAGAGGAGCTTGTCTCAAGGACCAGCCTGGACTTTACCTCAAATTCCTCATCTGCTGACACAACAAAACAATCGGATCCTGCACAGCCAACTCAGAACCTTAAATCTGGCTGCTTGGCGAATAATATAGCCACTCAGAACTCACCTCTCTCTAAAGCAGTTATGGATGTCATTTTGGAAGCCAGGAGGCCCAGCAACAGGAAATCTTATGTAGAAAAATGGAAGAGATTCTGTGCTTGGAACCAGGCACAAGGACTTGAACCGCTTGTCCCTAATATTCCTCAGATTTTACAATACTTGACTGAGATGCTGGACAAAGGCCTATCCTTCTCATCAATTAAGATCCATGCCTCTGCCATTTCAGCTCATTACAATATGGAAACTCCTATTTTCTCTCATCCACTACTAAGGCAGTGTCTCAGAGGGGTAAAAAACATAACACCCCCAAGGAGAGCACCTTTACCAACATGGGACCTCAACTTCATCTTGGAAAAGCTCACACTGCCTCCTTTTGAGCCAGCCAGTACAGCTGAGATAAAATTCTTATGGAAAACTGCTCTGCTCCTAGCAATAACCTCAGCAAGAAGAGTCTCAGAGTTACAGGCATTAATGGCAGTGGAACCTTTCATCAATTTTCATCCGGACAGGGTCTCTCTTAAGGCAAACCCAAGATTTATGCCAAAGGTAGTATCCAGTGTGGCTCTTAACCAAACCATTCATTTACCAACCTTTTATCCAAATCCCCAGAACAAAGGGGAGAGACTTCTGCACTCTTTGGACATACACAGGCAGCTACGCTTCTACTTGGACAAAACAAAAGCTTTCAGAAAAACTGAGCAACTTTTTGTGGCATACGCTGCAGGATCACAAGGAAAGGCTATTTCATAGCAGACTATTTCAAAATGGATAGGACACTGCATTCGTTTTTGCTATGCACAGCATGGCAAATCAGTGCCTAAGAATATTTTGCCACATTCTACCAGGGCAGCAGCCACATCAGCAGCCTTTCTCAGAGGAGTACCAACAAAGGAAAATTTGGAGGCTGCAACTTGGAGTTCAGTGCACACTTCTACCAAGCACTACCACTTGCCTCTTTACTCTAAATCCAGAGCAGGCTTTGCCACTGCAGTCCTGCAGGGCCTCATAGCCACTCCTAATCCTATTTAGACCCAGCCGCCCAACCTCAGCTTTGGGATTCAACCCAAGTGTAATGACTGCAACAGTGAAACACTATGAACATAGTACAGTTTTGTACCTACCATAAATGTAGATGTTCGAGTGTATTCACTGTTGCAGTCCAGGTTACCCTCCCTCCATCCCTCTTTCATTGCTGGGACTTATCTGTACTTCTCTATTCTATACAACCTATGTGGTGTATTTGCTTGTAGAGAAAGCTAATGTTTATGTTTGTGCACGCTTTTTTATTTGCAAATTTTTTTAGCCTACCCTTTTGGGGGCACCTGACATCTGGGGCAAGAAAAACTGAAGAAAATGGCATCGGCTGCGTGTTTTATACCCCTGGCGCACTGACGTCAGGGAAGAGGCGACAGCAACCGACGCTGGACCAGGACTTTGGAGTTCAGGCCGACTGCGGGTAGCCTGCCAGCAGGATAACCCAAGTGTAATGACTGCAACAGTGAATACACTCGAACATCTACATTTATGGTAGGTACAAAAAGTACAGTTGTGTACCTACCATAAATGTAGATGTTCGAGTGTATTCACTGTTGCAGTCATTACACTTGGGTTATCCTGCTGGCATGCACCGCAGTCGGCCCGAGTTCCAAAGTCTTGGTCTGGCATCGGTTGCTGTCACCTCTTCCCTGACGTCAGTGCGCCAGGGGTATAAAAGTTGCAACCGACTCCATTTTCTTCAGTTTTTTTTGCCCCAGATGTCAGGTGCCCCCAGATAGGAAGGCTGAAAAGATAAAAATATGCCAAAAAACATGCATATATTACTATAAACATTTCCTTTATCTACAAGCAAATACACCACATAGGTTGTATAGAGATGAGAAGTACAGAAAAGTCCCAGCAAAGAGGGGGATGGTGGGTGGGTAATCTGGGCTGCAACAGTGAATACACTCGAACATCTACATTTATGGTAGGTACACAACTGTACTATGTTCGTGTTTCACTGTTGCAGTCATTACACTTGAGTAGAATCCCAAAGCTGAGGTTGGGTGGCCGGGTCTAAATTGGATTGGGAGAGGCTACCAGGCCCTGCAGCACTGCAGTGACAAAACCTGCTCTGGATTTAGAGTAGAGAGGTAAGTGGTAGTGCTTGGTGAAAGTGTGCACAGAGCTCCAGGTTGCAGCTTCTAAAATGTCTTTGGTTGGTGGTACTCTGAGAAAAGCTGCTGAAGTGGCTGCTGCTCTGGTAGAATGAGGCCTAATGCCCTTAGGCACTGATTTGCCATGCTGTGCATAACAGAAGCGGATGCAATGTCCTATCCATTTTGATATTGTCTGCTTTGTAATAGGCTTTCCTTGTGTCCTGCAGCATAGGCTACAAACCGTTCAGTTTTTCTGAAGGCTTTTGTTTTGTCCAAGAAGAATCATAGCTGTCTGTGTATATCCAAAGCATGCAGAAGTCTCTCCCCTTTATTCTGGGGATTTGGGTAGAAGGTAGGTAAAAGAATGGTTTGGTTCAAGGCCACATTGGAGGCACTTTTGGCATGAATGTTGGGTTTGTCCCAAGAGAAACCCTGTCCTGATGGAAAATGATGAAAGGTTCCACAGCCATTAATGCCTGTAACTCTGAAACTCTTCTTGCTGAAGTAATTGCTAGGAGCAGAGCAGTTTTCCATGATAAGAATTTTAGATCAGCTGTGCTGGCTGGTTCAAAAGGAGGCAGTGTGAGTTTTTCTAAAACAAAGTTGAGATCCCAAGTTGGTACTGGTGCTCTCCTTGGGGGTCTTATATTTTTTGCCCCTCTGAGGTACTGTCGTAGTAGAGGATGTGAAAAAATAGGAGGGTCCTTATTGTAATGAGCTGAAATGGCAGAGGCATGGATTTTAATTGATGAGAAAGATAGGCCTTTGTCCAGTATCTGTTAGGTATTGTAAAATCTGAGGTATATTAGGGATAAGTGGTTCGAGGCCTTGTGCCTGGTTCCAAGCACAGAATCTCTTCCATTTTTCTGCATAAGATTTCTTAGTGCTGGGCCTCCTGGCTTCTAAAATGACATCCATAACAGCTTTAGAGAGAGGTGCAGTCTGAGTGGCTACAATGTTAACTTGTCTCTCTCGCCTTCATTCTTGCTGGTTGGGTTCGGAGCCGATCTTCGGCTCCAACTCTGCCATTTTCTAAAGCTTGAGAGCTATTTACTGGCTCGAGGCCTCCCTATATCCCACAATGCCCGGCGCTAGATCACCAGATCTCGTTTGCTGCTTCAGCTACGAGGTTGCGCTTTACTGGCTCAGGTCGTATTCATCTTTTTGTCATAATTAGTTGTTAAATTTAGTACATATTTCAAGCTTTTTTGTTCTTTGAAGTGTAGTACTGTTAGTTTAGTTGTAGTACCTGTGTTTTCTGCCTTTTAGGAAACTCGTTTTAATTAGAGAGTTTCTTCCCTCCCCCTCCCCATCTCCCTAAAGTAGGCCGTTTAAATTAGAGGCTATCCCCTTCCCTTTTATAAACCTTTTTCCAGTAGGAAGTAGTGTTTAGCCTTTGTAGTTTAAAGATAATTTTTCTTTTTCTTTTTGCTAGTATTGTTACTCTCTAATTTTTTGTGTGAAGGTGTGTGTGTGTGTGTGTGTGTGTGTGTGTGTGTGTGTGTGTGTGTGTGTGTGTGTGTGTGTGTGTGTGTGTGTGAGCGTGTGTGTGTGCGTGTGTGTGAGCGTGTGAGCGTGTGTGAGCGTGTGTTTATTTACACTAGTCTAATATTATTCAGTTGGTATCCCTTTTTCTTTAGCATGTCAAAGGATACCAAGGTATCAGGGTTCAAGAAGTGTGACTTGTGCTGTCAGACAATGTTTCTGACAGACGGTCACACTTCTTGTGTTTATTGTTTGGGCGCCCTACACCTGCAGGACTCTTGCTCGGTATGTCCTGCCTTTAGTCCGAGAGTCCTGCAGGAGCGTAGGAACAAGTTGATTCTCAGGGGGTTACTTAAACCCGAGGGGTCTCCAGCGAAGTCACAGCCAGCGAAAACCCCTAAGCCCACCAAGCCGTCTGCTCCCAGTACAGAGCCGTCGCCAGGTGGAGCGTCTGCTTCTATTTCGGTTCCGGCCAGAACCGAAGTATCTAAATCTCACTCTGCTCCGACCTTGGTGTCGGAACAGTCAGGGAGCCGTAAGCGATCTAGGTCGCCATCCCTAGAGTCTATTCGCTCGGCTCCGGGGTCGCCCTTACTACAATCTAAACGGAGCCATCGGTCCCACTCTTCTCGGTCCTCGAGGCTATCCGATCATGACTTGGAGAGAGTGGTTAGTAGACTCCTCAAATCGCAGGCCCTGGCTAAAATGTTAACTAGCCCTCCTCATCAGGCTGTGGCTGTTCCTGTTTCTGAAATAGTTCCTCCTCCGATTCCTCCTGCTAGTTCGGAGCTGGAGTTTGTTGGGGCTCGGATTTTGGAAACGGCGCCGATGCTTCCCCTTTCGGCTCAGTCTGCTCCAATTTCTTCAATGGTTCCGTCCTTGGATGGATCTGGGCGCCGAGACTCCCTCGTCTGCTCCGAGTGGGTGAGTGGCATTGGACCCTTGTACGACCCCGTTCTCCCTCTCGGAGCCTCGGCGTAGGTAAGCTTGGCTCCTACATCGGCCTTGGAGCCGTCCCTCTCGGTGCCGGGGAGGATTCCTGTCTCTTCGGAGTGGGGCCCCTCTTCTCTGCCGAACAGGGGCACCTTCGAGGTCATGAGGAGCATGCTGACTTCCGAGTCTGCACCTCGATCAGCCCCTTCAGCTCCTCCCCCCAGGGTGCCTGCTTCGGTCTCTGCCCCTCCTCCATACCCCAAGCAAGGGGATCAAACGCTCCAGGTCACCCCACTTGGTGTATCTTCCTCTTCCGAGGCCTCCCCTGAGATTTCAGAGGAGCCCCCTCGTAAGAGGAAATGTAAGAGGAAACATGTTGACTCCCCCGAGTCTGTCACGTCAGATACTGACTTGGAGGATTCGGAAGGGTCCCCAAGATCCCCCTTTGAAGATGTCTCTTTCTCAGACATCCTTGAGATCCTTAGGCAGAGGGGGAACTGGACTGCACTTAACCCTTCTGAGGACGAGTCGGTATTCCTGGACGCGTTTGGTTCTCGCCCCTCCACCTCCTGGGTGTCTCCACCTTTCGATCCATTGATGGAAGTAGTTGCTCGAAAGGCGTAGTCAGCCCCGGACACACTGGAACCAAACCCCCGCAGGCCCACTAAGTTTATTACGGCCCCTCAAGATAAACAGTTTTTGACAAAGGGTGTCCCCGTTGATGCCATGGTGGTAGAAGCGGCCACGAAAAAGGAGTTGGCTGACACTTCTGTACCTGTCCATCCCCCTAATAAGGCGTCTAGGACGATGGATAGATACAGGAAGTGGATGTTTTCCTCAGCAACCTTCTCCATGCGGTCTCTGAATTATTTGTGCCACTTCACCCGCCTTCAGAGAGATCTCCTCGAGGAGCTAGGAGATACCCTGCAAGATCCATCAGCTGTGGGGGCTCAAGGCAAGATAAACTCCCAGCTGGCGACTCTTAATTCTATCATTAACTCCTCCATGCGGCTCATTTCATATGCGGCTGATGGGGCGAGTAGAGCCGCAGGCAAAGGCGTGGCTTTGAGAAGACATGCCTGGATGCGGTTATGTAACTTCGCTGATCCCTTCAAGGCATCTTTCACCAACACCCCTTTTGATGGTTCGGCTCTGTTTGGACCTCAGGTGAAAGATGCACTTCAGTGTGAGCAGGAAGGCAAGACTCTCTCTGCCGTGGGAGTCCGTTTTTACACTCCCTCTAGACCATACCCTAAGGGTCAGAAGAGTGGGAAGATGTGGTTCCGGAAACCCCAGGGAGCCGTGCCTGACACACATGGCGAGTTTCCCTCCAGAGGCAGAAGAGGGAACAACAATAGATGCCGCCCGCGGGGCAGAGGGGTCCGCAGAATCAAGGCAGCAGAGAATCTTTCTCTGACGAGCCCTTCCAGCACCCCTGAGGGGCTGCCCGGCTGTCTGCCTTCGGAGGCAATCGGGGGAAGGTGGTCTCTGTACCCAGAAGCCTGGCATCTCATCATTCGAGATAGATGGGTACAGTCTTATCATATCCGGAGGTTACAAAATCCCGTTTGTCCACACTCCCTTAAAATCAAACGGCCCCATCCCAGATGTTCCACCCAGTCTAAAGGAACAGGCAGTACAAGAAATTTCAAGACTGCTAAGAAAACGGGCCATCCAACAAGTCCCAGCAGACCAGCAAGGATCCGGAATTTACTCAAAGTTATTTTTGGTACCAAAAAAGACAGGGGACTGGAGATCCATTTTGTATTTCAGCAGACTGAACAAATCTGTTGAAAGAACGAAGTTCCAGATGGTCACGCTTCAGTCCATTCTACCCTTTTTGGGTCAGGACAATTGGAAGTGCTGCATAGATCTTCAGTATGCGTACTACCACATCAAAATGGACAGGCGTTCCAGAAGGTTTCTCCCCTTCCGGCTGGGAGCCAGTCATTACCAGTTCAGAGCCCTGCCCTTTGGTCTCACCGCAGCCCCCAGGGTGTTCACCAAATGCATGGCAGTGGTTACCGCTCACCTGAGACGGCAAGGATTCCAGGTGTTTCCATACCTAGACGACTGGCTCCTTACTGCTACCACCAGACATCAATTGCTGCAAGACTTCCAGTAGACAGAGTGGCAGACATTCATAGGTTCATAGATTAGTACTAAGCTAACTGCCCTTGCGAGCCATTTTAAGCCTAGCCAATTATCCCTTGTGAGACTCAAACCCTCCACCTTGTGTTTGTAAGGCAAGCACCTTAACCATTAGGCCACCCTCCCAACCCAACATTCGCTGACATGTACAGGTATTATTAGGATGCAGAAAGATTCAGGGCAGATTAGTCCTAAAAACGTTAGGTCTCATGGCAGCAGCAATTATATTAGTTCCCCTGGCTCGTTTTCACATGAGGATTCTCCAGTGGATGCTTTTCACCCAATGTTCCTTTCAACAACTTCCTTTGTCTTACAAGATAATAATCACACAGTCATGCAAATACCACTTGGCTTGGTGGATGATCCCTCCATCAGTACCCCAGGGCAGACCATTTGTCCTTCCTCCTCCAGTTGCCACGGTGACCACGGATGCCTCCCTGATCGGGTGGGGGGGGGGCATTTTCAGGACAGGACTGTCCAGGGCACCTGGCAACCCCACGAGTACCACTTGCACGTAAACGTCTTGGAGATGAGGGCGGTGCTTTTAGCGTTGCAAGCTCTTCAGAACTCTCTACCCACTGGGACAATTGCAATTCAGACAGACAATATGTCTGTAGTGTGGTACATCAGCAAGAAGGGCAGAACTAAGTCATATCCCTTATGTCGAGAAGCACTCAAACTATGGCAGTGGGCAGTCTCCTCTCAACAGTTTCTGACAGCAACGCACATCCCTGGGAAGTCCAACGTCATAGCGGACAGGCTAAGCAGAGCTATTCTCATGCCTCACGAGTGGTCTCTCAACCGGACAGTAGTGGACAGAATCTTCCGCAAATGGGGTCAGCCTTGCTGCGACCTTTTCGCAACTCCTCTCAACAGCTTCTTCACTCTCTTTCCTCTTCCAGGACACTCCCCCAGAGACACTCTAGTTCACGGTTGGCCCCAGGGACATCTGTATGCATTCCCACCCTTTCCACTAATTCCCAAACTAATTCAGAAAGCTACCGTGCTGGGTTGCAGGATGATCCTCATTGCCCTTTACTGGCCTCGACAAATCTGGTTCCCATTCCTGCATCGTCACCTTCTAGAGCGGTGTTGGAATCTGGACCCAGTTCCAGACCTCCTGATCCATCAGTCAGGCGGGCTGCATCAGTCTCTTCAGTCTCTCAACCTCACTGCTTGGTTGCTCCACTTCCAACCTTAGCCAGGCTTCCCGGTATTTCCAATTCAGTGCGTGAGATTATCCTTTCTTTGCACAAACCTACAACCAGGAAGACTTATGCTAGTAAGTGGAAACGTTTCTCTTTCTGGGCAGAGGCTAGAAATATAGATCCCTTCACGGCCCCCGTCCATAACGTTCTGGACTTCTTAGCAGAACTTTTTCAAGCAGGCTCCTCGTCGGCCACCATTAGAGTTCAATTAGCGGCAATCTCTAATTTCCATACGGGCCTGTCAGAAACCAGCATCATGTCCCATAAGCTTTACAAAGCCTTTCTGAAAGGAACAATCTTGCTCAGGCCTCCTGTGAGAGATTCCCCACCTCCGTGGGACTTAAATTTGATCCTAGCTTCCTTTGTACTGCTTCCCTTTGAACCAGCAGCTTCCTGCTCCTTGAAATTGCTTTCTTGGAAAACCCTCTTTTTGGTGGCTATTACTTCAGCGAGGAGAGTTTCTGAACTTCAAGCCCTTTGTGTTCGTCCTCCTTATCTAGTTTTCCATAAGGATAGAGTTTCACTCAGGACTAATCCTTCGTTCTTTCCTAAGGTCTCCTCCGAGAACAGTTTGAATCAATCCATCGATCTGCCAGTCTTTTTTCCAAATTATTCCAACAAAGCTGAACACAAGTTACACCAGTTGGACGTTCATAGGCAATTACGTTTCTATTTGCATAGGACTGAGCAAATAAGGAAATCAGATCAACTCTTCCTGCCCTATGTGGAGGGTAAGCAAGGTCGACCAGTGTCTAAAGTAACCTTATCCAGGTGGTTGTCCTCTATTATTACCCTTGTCTATCAGTTGAGAAATAAAGAACTCCCTGCTAAACCTAAAGGCCACTCTACTATGGCTTTAGCTACGTCGGTAGCTTTTCAATCAAGGCTACCTATGGGAGCCATTTGTGCGGCGGACACATGGGCCACCCCTCATACCTTCATTTCACATTATAAATTGGATCTGGCCTCTAGGAGCAGAGCTGATTTTGGTTCCACTGTGCTCAAGAGTCTGTTCCGATGAGCCACCCAGGACTAAGGTGCTAGGGACGCTGTCCCAACCAACAAGAAAGAAGGCGAGAGAGACAACTTAACATTAAGAAGTTATGTACCTACCATAACGTTCCATGTTAGTTGTCTTCTTCTCGCCTTCTTTCTTGCGTCCCACCCTCCATCCCCCTAGCCTAGATAGACCGAGAAGAGTCCTCCTACGAGTCTCGTCACTGGCTGAGTCTTTACTGTTTTATGTCCTCTACCTTTTTCTTCAGCTCTCTAGCTGAAGTCTTGTTTTTGGGACAGTTGTCCTCTTGTATTTTTATGGTGTTAGGTCTTCAAATGAGATCTGGGGGTCTAGCGCCAGGCATTGTGGGATATAGGGAGGCCTCGAGCCAGTAAGTAGCTCTCGAGCTTTAGAAAATGGCCGAGTCGGAGCCGAGAGTTGGCTCCGAACCCAACCAGCAAGAAAGAAGGCGAGAAGAGGACAAATAACATGGAACGTTATGGTAGGTACATAACTTCTTATTCCTTCCTAAGGTCCCCTCCGAAAGTAATTTGAATCAATCCATTGATCTACCAGTTTTTTTTTCCAAATTATTCCAACAAAGTTGAACACAAATTAGACCAGTTGGACGTTCATAGGCAATTACGTTTCTATTTGCGTAGGACTGAGCAAATAAGGAAATCAGACCAACTCTTCCTGTCCTATGCGAAGGGTAAGCAGGGTCGACCTGTGTCTATAGTAACCTTATCCAGGTGGTTGTCCTCTATTATTACCTTTATTTATCAGTTGAGGAATAAAGAACTCCCTGCACACCTAAAGGCCACTCTACTAGGGCTTTAGCTACGTCGGTAGCCTTTCAAGCAAGACTACCAATGGAAGCCATTTGTGCGGCAGCCACATGGGCCCACCCCTCATACCTTCATTTCACATTATAAATTGGATGTGGCCTCTAGGAGTAGAGCTGATTTTGGTTCCACTGTGCTCAAGAGTCTGTTCCGATGAGCCACCCAGGACTAAGGTGCTAGGGACGCTGTCCCAACCAGCAAGGAATGAAGACGAGAGCGACAACTTAACATTAAGAAGTTATGTACCTACCAAAACGTTCCATGTTAGTTGCCTTTTTCTCGCCTTCTTTCTTGCGTCCCACCCTCCATCCCCCAAGCCTAGATAGACCGAGAAGAGTCCTCCTACGAGTCTTGTCTCTGGCTGAGTCTTACCCGATTTATGTCCTCTATCTTTTCTTTAGCCCTATAGCTGAAGTCTTGCTATTGGGACAGTTGTCCTCTTGTATTGTTATGGTGTTAGGTCTTTCAAACGAGATCTGGGGATCTAGCGCCAGGCATTGTGGGATATAGGGAGGCCTCGAGCCAGTAAATAGCTCTCGAGCTTTAGAAAATGGCCGAGTCGGAGCCGAAGATCGCCTCTGAACCCAACCAGCAAGAAAGAAGGCGAGAAGAACATGGAACGTTATGGTAGGTACATAATTTCTTATTATCTGCCATGCTGCCAGATTTAAGGTTTTGAGTTGACTGTGCAGAATCTGATTGTTTTGCTGTGTCAGAAGGTGAGGAATTTTAGGTACAAGCCAAGCTGGGCCTTGAGAAAAGTTCTTTAGGATTGGGTACCAGTGCTGGCGTGGCCCGTCTGGGGCAATCGGGATCATTTTTGGCCTTTCTTGTCTGACTTTTAGTAGCACCTTGGTAAGAAGAGGTGTCGGAGGAAAGGCATAGACTGTCAGGCCTTTCCAGCTGAATGATGGAGCATCCTCTTTCCATGCTTGAGAGTGATATATTCTTGTGTAGAATTTCTGTGTTTGGTAATTGTGAGGGGAGGCAAAAAGATCTATGTCTGGGCGTCCCCATTTCCTCGTTATCATGCTGAATACCTGTGGATTTAGTTTCCATTCATGAGGATCCATGAGATTTCTGCTTAGTTCTTCTGCCAGTGTATTTTGTGTTCCTGGCAGGAATTGTGCCTGCAGATGTACTTGATAGGTCAGTGCTGTGTTCCACAAAGTCATGGCTTGCCTGCATAGGGGGTAGGAATGTGTGCTCGCTTGCTTCTTTATGTACCACATAACTGTGGTGTTGTCTGTCTTTATTAATAGTTGTCCTGGATGTAGTATGTCCTTGAAAGCTGTCAGGGCATTCTGAACAGCTAGCATTTCTTTTTGGTTGATGTGAAGATGCATTTGTTCCTTGGGCCACATGCCCTGAATACATTTTCCTGCCATATGTGCCCCCCAGGCATAATCCGTTGCATCCGTTGTTATTGTCTGCCTGGCTGTGGGTAAAGTTGAAAGGCTGTCCCTTGTTGTGATGACAGGCCTGGGACCACCATCGAAACTCCTGTTGTAGGCAGGGAATTAAAGATGTTATTCATGTTACACTGCTGCAGTCATTACACTTGGGTTATCCTGCCGTCAGGTGGTCCCGCAGTCGGCCAGAGTTCCAAAGTCTTGGTCCGGCGTCGGTTGCTGTCGCTTCTTCCCTGACGTCAGTACGCCAGGGGTATGTAAGTTGCATCCGACGCCATTTTCTTCAGTCTTTCTTGCCGCGCGGTGCCCGAAGCAGAAGCAGTTTGTAAGTGCCGGTCGGCCGACTCCTGAGATTTTCAAAGTCGAATTTCAGATCCGAAGTCTTCAATAAAGCTAAGTACCCCGTTGGGGAAACTTTTTCTTGCCTCAGACCAATGTCAGAAAAAGTTAATAATTGTATTTCTTGTGGGAAGCAAATACCTCTTAAGGACTTCCACTCTTACTGTATTCCATGCCTAGGCCCTGATCACGACGTCACTAGTTGTCGGTTTTGTGCTAGATTTAACAAACCCACTATAAAACAACGTTTTGATTTTGCTTAGCACTCCTTTGGCCGAAGGTTCAATTATACTATGCCGTCGCAACAACCGACGACCGCATTTCTTAAAAAACGCAAAGACAAGGATAAAGACAGACATCCGAGGTCCAAAACCTATGACAAAGCCTCTTCTAGGCCATTTGCCGGTTCGCCGGTTCTCAGTGAGGCGCTTTCGCAGCCCCTGACACCCGCTACCTCAGAGACACAGGCTGACTCCCACATGGAGACAGCTAGGCCTCTGGAACCTCAAGGTATTGGGCCTACGGAAACTAATCCCTCAGATGGGTCCGGAGCCGCTGAGCAGGCATCGGCTTCTGAGGGTGTTTACAGACCTTCACAACTTACCATTAAAGCAACAGCCAAGACAAAAACACCATTAAAGACAAAGAAGCAAGTACAGCATTCTTCTGGACGGTCCTCCATGCCTAAGAAACAGATGCTTAAAATGGCCGAAGACCTCATTACTCTTATCAGGGGTTCCCATCCCCCTCCTGAGAAAAGGCCTAGGCAGGATACAGACTATGATTCCTCTGATTAGGTTTCCATTTCCTCTGATTCCTCTTCAGACCAGGGATACTCTCTACCCCCCTATGAGGACTCTGATGCTGAAGAATCTATCCCTTCAGCCTCTCCTCCTGAGGATTACTCTTTTGGGGAAACTTTACATACCATGAGGGAGCATTTCCATTGGGAAAGTCAGGATTATTCAGAATCCAAGAAAAGGCTCAGGGACTTCCTTTTATTGCCTCAGCACAGGCCTCTGGCTATTCCGCCTGTGTGAGATATTGTGGATGATGTGTTCTCTGAATCCAGCTTATTTCATGATTTTTTGCCCCCTGCAAAAGCCAAGCCAGGTAGGTATTATAGAGTCCCTGACTTTCCCAAGTTTCTTTATAAAAATCCTTCTGCTGACCCAGAAACCATTTCCCAGGGTCCCAAAGGGGTTAAGGCTTCCATTGCAAAAAATCCAGTCCCCTCTGACAGAGATTCTAGAGCATTGGATAGATGGGGGAAGAAGGTCTACACTTATACAACTTTAGCAGTAAGAGCTTTAAATTGCCAGTTTCACATGCTTAAGTACCAACAATATTTAATGGCTCAGTTAAAACAGAAAATGCTTGCAAGCTCAGAAGCTCCTGACTATAAAGAAATGCAAGATTTATTGCATGCAGTTGAACAGATGGGAAAACATACTCTGCAATGTGGTTTTGATTATTTAGAGGCCACTTGTAGAGCCACAGTTACAGGTTCTGTGATTCGAAGACATGCTTGGTTAAAAGAACAGAGTTTACCTGATCATGTTAATGCAAAATTATTGGATGCTCCTTTACAGCATGATACCTTGTTTGGTGTTGAGGCAGAAGAGGTGTTAAAGAAAATGGAGGATAAAGCTAAATCTATGCAAACAGTCAAAGATTTCTTACAGGTACAGCCACCTCGATTTAGCAGAAATTGGCCTACAAAGAATTGGTCCTTTCCAGTGTCAGACAGGCCACAGAGAGGCCGATACAGACGCCCAAGAGGCGGATCTCAACCCCAAGGCTCATACAGACAATGACAGTGGGGTACCTCAACCCCAAAAGGAGGAGAGGACAAGTCTCAACCTTACAGGAAACAGTCCCAATGACTTCCCCCTTCGTATGCCAAGCACTTCCCTTTTGGCAGCCCCCTTAGGGGGAAAACTAGCACTTTTTTTCTCAAAACTGACAAAAAATCACCCAAGACAAATGGGTTCTGAATATTGTGTCTCAAGGTTACAGGTTCCACTTTCACACTTTACCAAGGCTAAAAGGAATGCCAAACCTGTCACAAAATCAATGGGCAGAGGCTCAAAAACAAATTTCAGCCCTCATGGACATGAGAGCTATTCAAAATGTAGTACAGCAGGAACAAGGACAAGGATTTTACTCAAGACTCTTCCTGGTACCCAGAAAGGACAAAGCCTGGAGACCTTATACTAGACCTTTCAACTCTAAATACCTACCTGGATGTTCCGAAATTCAAAATGTTGACACTACAGCAGCTTCTTCCCATGCTGGGCAAGAAGGCTTGGCTTGTTACTTTGGACCTCAGAGGCATACCTGCATGTCCCTATCAGACAAGATTGCAGAAGATACCTCAGATTCAAAGCTGGTGCAATGCACTACCAATTCTCTGCCCTGCCCTTTGGCTTATCTACTGCGCCCAGGGTCTTTACAAAGTGCCTGGCACCAGTAATTGCATTTTGCAGACAAAAAGGAATTCAAATATATCCATACCTGGACGACTGCCTCATTCAAGCAGAGAGAAAGGACAGTCTTCTAAAGCATCTGGCGTTTGTAAAAAGGTTGCTAATTTCTCTAGGGTACACAGTAAACGAAAAGAAGTCAAAACTAGTGCCCTCACAACCGATGATATTCCTGGGTGCCAGCTTAAATACAAATGCCCAGATGGCTTATCTCACGCCAGACAAACAAGGACAACTGACTCTCAATTACTGGCAAAAAAGTCCCATCTCCTTGCAAGAAAATTTTGCAGGCCCTTTGATTCATGGCATCCTGCATACTACTAATTCCATGTGCCAGACTGCATATGAGGAAATTACAATGGTACTTAAAAAGTGTTTGGACTCAACACTCACAGTTTAGAAGCAGTAATACCAATAATTCCCTGCCTACAACAGGAGTTTCGATGGTGGGCACAGGCATGTCACCTCAACAAGGGTCCGCCTTTCACTCTACCCACAGCCAGGCAGACTCTAACAACAGATGCTTCGGATTACGCCTGGGGAGCACACATGGCAGGAAAATGTATTCAGGGAAGTGGACCACAGACCAAATGCATCTTCACATCAATCAAAAAGAGATGTTGGCTGTTCAAAATGCCCCAACAGCTTTCAAGGACCTTCTGCATCCAGGACAACTGTTAATAAAGACTGACAACACCACAGTAATGTGGTACATAAGCAAGGGGGCACTCATTCTTATCCCCCTATGCAGGCAAGCCATGACCTTGTGGAACACAGCTCTAACTTAGCAAGTTCACCTGCAAGCACAATTCCTGCCAGGAAAGAAAAATACTCTGGCAGACTATCTAAGCAGAAATATCATGGACCCTCACAAATGGAAATTGAATCCACAAATCTTCAACATGGTAACGCAAAAATGGGGATGCCCAGACATAGATCTTTTTACCTCCCCACTGAATTGCCAACTACAAAAATTCTGCACAAGGACTTACCACACACAAGCATGGAAAGTGGATGCTCTTTCGTTCAGCTGGAAAAGCCTAAAAGTTTGCCTTCCCACCACTGCCTCTCCTTTCAAAGGTACTCCTAAAAGCCAGACAAGAAAAACCAAAGATGATCCTGATTGCTCCAGACTGGCCACACCAGCACTGGTACCCAATCTTAAAGAACTTAGCTCAAGGCCCCATGGATTTTGCCTCAAATTTCACACCTTCTGACCCAACAAAACAATCAGATCCTGCACGGTCAGCTCAAAACCTTAAACCTGGCTGCATGGCAGATTCATTAGTCAAACATGCAACACCTCTCTCTAAAGCGGTTATGGATGTCATTTTGGAGGCCAGGAGTCCTAGCACCAGGAAATCTTACTCAGAAAAATGGAAGAGATTCTGTTCCTGGAACCAGGCTCAAAGCCTTGACCCTCTTGTCCCAAACATTCCTCAGATTTTACAATACTTAACTGAGATGCTGGACAAAGGCCTATCCTTCTCATCAATTAAGATCCACGCCTCTGCCATTTCAGCACATTGTAACACGGATCCTCCTTTATTCTCTCATCCCTTGCTAAAGCAGTACCTCAGAGGGACTAAAAACATAAGACCGCCCCGGAGAGCACCAACACCAACTTGGGACCTCAGTTTTGTTTTGGAAAAACTGACCCTGCCACCTTTTGAGCCAGCCAATACAGCCGATATAAAATTTTTATCATGGAAAACAGCTCTGCTCCTGGCAGTAACTTCAGCACGAAGAGTCTCAGAGTTACAGGCATTAATGGCAGTGGAACCTTTTATAATTTTTCATCAGGACAGGGTTTCTTTAAGGACAAACCCTACCTTTATGCCAAAGGTGGTATCTAGTGTGGCTCTTAACCAAACCATCCATTTGCCAACTTTTTATCCAAACCCCCAGAATAAAGGGGAGAAACTTCTGCACTCTTTGGACATACACAGGCAGCTACACTTCTACTTGGACAAAACAAAAGCTTTCAGGAAAACTGAGCAACTGTTTGTAGCATATGCTGCAGGATCACAGGGCAAGGCTATCTCAAAGCGGACCATCCGCAAATGGATAGGACATTGTATTCGTTACTGGTACACACAGCATGGAAAATCAGTCCCTAATAACATTAGGCCACATTCTTCCAGAGCAACAGCCATTTCAACAGCCTTTCTCAGAGGAGTGCCAACCAAGGAAATTTTGGAGGCTGCAACTTGGAGTTCAGTGTACACCTTTAACAAGCATTACCACTTGCCTCTTTACTCTAAATCCAGAGCAGGATTTGCCACTGCAGTTATGCAGGGCCTCATAGCCAATCCTAACTCTTTATAGACCAGCCACCCAACCTTAGCTTTGGGAGTCTACCCAAGTGTAATGACTGCAACATTGTTTTGTACCTACCATAAATGTAGATGTTAGTGTTCACCCTGCTGCAGTCCAGGTTACCCTCCCTCCATCCCCTCTGTCCTAGCTGGAGTTATCTATACCTTTCTATCCTATACAGCCTTTGTGGTGTATTTGCTTGTAACTGAAGGTATTGTTTTTATTTTATATGTTTTATTAGCAGTATGTATTGCCTACCTACTTGGGGGCACCTGACATCTGGGGCAAGAAAAACTGAAGAAAATGGCGTCGGATGCAACTTATATACCCCTGACGCACTGACGTCAGGGAAGAAGCGTCACCAACCGAATGCCGGGCCAAGACTTTGGAACTCTGGCCGACTGCGGGACCGCCTGACGGCAGGATAACCCAAGTGTAATGACTGCAGCAGTGTGAACACTGGAACATCTACATTTATGGTAGGTACAAAACTCTACTTTAGGTTGGTCTCCAGGCTGTGACAATGCTGAGTCCAAACACTTTTCAGATACCATTGTAGTTTCCTCATATGCAGTTTTGCATATGGAATTAGTAGAATGCAGGATGCCATGAAGTCCAGGGCCTGCAGAATTTTTCTTGCAGGGAGCTGGGTTTTTGTTGCCATCATTTGAAAGTGAGTCGGTTGCCTTTGTTTGTCTGGCGTGAGATAAGCCATCTGGGTAGTTGTATTTAAGCTTGCACCCAGGAATATTATCTCTTGAGAGGGCACTAGTTTTGATTTCTTTTCGTTTACTGTGTACCCTAGGCAAATGAGTAATCTTTTTACAAACGCCAGATGCTGTAGAAGAATGTCCTTGCTCTTTGCTTGAATAAGGCAGTCATCCAAGTAGGGATATATTTGAATTCCTTTTTGTCTGCAAAATGCAATTACTGGTGCCAGGCATTTTGTGAAGACCCTGGGAGCAGTAGATAAGCTAAAGGGCAGTGCAGAGAGTTAGTAATGCATTGAGCCTGCTACGAATCTGAGGTATCTTCTGCAAGTTTGTCTGATTGGGACATGCAGGTATGCCTCCTTGAGGTCCAAAGTAACTAGCCAAGCCTTCTTGCCCAGCATGGGCAGCAGTTGTTGTAGTGTTAACGTTTTGCATTTTGGAACATTCAGGAAAGTATTTAGGATTGACAGGTCCAGTATTGGTCTCCAGGCTTTGTCCTTTCTGGGTACTAAGAAAAGTCTTGAGTAAAAACCTTGTCCCTGTTCTTGTTGTGGAACTCTTTGAATAGCTTCCATGTCCATAAGAGCAGCAATCTGTTTTTGGGCCTCTGCCCATTGGTTTTGTGGCAGGTCTTGCATACCTTTTGATTTTGGAAGCGTGTGGAAGTGGAACCTGTAACTCTGAGAAACAATATTCAGCACCCATTGGTCTTGGGTGATTATGTGCCAATTTTTTGAGAAAAGTGCTAGCTTTCCCCCTAGGGGAGCTGCCAAAAGGTAAGTGCTTGGCATTTGTAGAGGGAAGTCATTGGGACTGTTTCCTATAAGGTTGTGATTTGTCTTCCCCTCTTTTGGGGGCTGAAGCACCCCATTGTTTAGGTCTGTAGGAGCCTTGGGGCTGAGATCTGCCTCTTGGACGTCTGTATCTGCCTCTTTGTGGCCTGTCTAACACTGGAAAGGACCAATTTTTTGAAGGCCAGTTTCTGCTAAATCTAGGTGGTTGAACCTGTAAGAAATCCTTCACTGTCTGCATTGATTTTGCTTTATCCTCCATTTTCTTTAACACTTGCTCTGCCTTAACACCAAACAAAGTATGCTGTAGTGGAGCATCCAGTAATTTTACTTTAACATGGTCAGGTAAACTTTGTTCTTTCAACCAAGCATGCCTTCGAATAACAGAGCCTGTAACTGCGGCTCTACAAGAAGCTTCTAATGAATCAAAACCACATTGCAGAGTATGCTTTCCCACTTGTTCAATTGCATGCAATAAATCCTGCATTTCTTTACAGTCAGGACTTTCTAAATTTGAAACCATTTTCTGTTTTAATAATGACAAGTGATGCTGCTGAAATTTAAGCATGTGAAACTGGCAATTTAAAGCCCTTACAGCTAAAGTAGCAGAAGTGTAAACTTTTTCCCCCCATCTGTCCAGAGCTCTGGAATCCCTATCGGAGGGGACAGGATTTTTAGCAGTGGAAGCCTTAACCCCTTTAGGACCCTGAGAAATTGTTTCTGGGTCTGCAGCTGGGTTTTTGTAAAGAAATTTATGAGAGTCAGGGACCCTGTAGTACCTGTCTGGCTTGACTGGTGCATGGGGTAAAGAATCAGGAGACAGACTAGATTCAGAAAAAACATCACTATCAACAATATCAAGCACAGGGGGGATAGCCAGGGGCCTGTGCTGAGGCAATAAAAGGAAGTCTCTGAGCCTTTTCTTGGATTCTGAATAATCCTGGCTCTCCCAATGGAAATGCTTCCTCATAGTGTGCAGGGTTTCCCCAAAAGAAAATAATCCTCAGGCGGGGAGGCTGAAGGTATAGACTCTTCTGCATCAGAGTCCTCATAGGGAGGGAGAGAGTATCCCTGATCAGAAGAGGAATCAGAGGAAATGGAAACCTGGTCAGAGGAATCATAGTCAGTGTCTTGCCTAGGCCTTTTGTCAGGAGGGGGTTGGGAACCCCTGATTAAAGTAATTAGGTCTTTGGGCATTTTTAGCATATGTTTCTTTGGCATGGATGACTGTTCTGGAGAATGCTGTACTTGTCTTTTGACTTTGCCTTGGCTGCTGAAGTGGGTTTAATTGTAAGCTGTGAAGGTCTGAAAACACCCTCAGAAGCCAGTGCCTGCTCAGCGGCTCCGGACCCATCAGAGGGAATACTTTTCGTAGGCCCAGTACCTTGAGTTTCCACAGGCTTAGGTGTCTCCACGTGGCTGTCTGTTACGGCCTGTGGCTCTGAGGTAGCGGGTGTCAGGGGCTGCGAAGGCGCCTCACTGAGAACCGGCGACTGGCCTTGAAGAGGCTTCGTCGTTGGTTTTGGACCTCGGATGCCTGTCCTTTTCTTTGTTTTTGCATTTTTTATAAATTCCTGTTGTCGGTTGTTCTGACGGCATTATGTAATTAAACCTTCGGCCAAAGTAATGTAAAGCAAAATCGTACCGACGTTTAGTAGTGCGTTTATTGAATCTGGCACAAAACCGACAACTGGTAACGTCATGATCAGGGCCTTGGCAAGGAATACAGTAAGAGTGAAAGTCCTTATGAGGTATTTGCTTCCCACAAGAAATACAATTATTAACTTTTACTGACATCGGTCTGGAGCAAGAAAAAGTTTCCCCAACGGGGTACTTAGCTTTATTGAAGACTTCGGTTCTGAAACTCAAATTTGGAAATCTCAGGAGTCGGCCAACCGGCACTTACGAACTGCTTTTGCTTCGGGCACAGCATGGCAAGAAAGACTGAAGGAAGTGGCGTTGGTTGCATCTTTTATACCCCTGGCGCACTGACGTCAGGGAAGAGGCAACAGCAGCTGACGCCGGACCAAGACTTTGGAACTCGGGCTGACTGCGGGTTGCCTGTCAGCAGGATAACCCAAGTGTAATGAATGCAACAGTGAAACACGATGAACATGTGTGCTTTCTTAGTGTTTCAATGTTGCAGTCATTACATTTGGGTAATTTGCTGGCAGGTTGCCCTCAGTCGGCCTGATTAACAAAGTCTTGGGTCCTGTGTCGGTTGCCGTCTCTTCTTCCATGACGTCAGGTCATCAGGGGTATAAAACATGCAGCTGACGCAATTACATCAATCTTTCTTGCCGTGCGGTGCTCGAAGCAGAAGCAGTTCGCAAGTGTCCTGTCTGAAGATAGGAAGTATACGGAGCCAATGGCGTCTTTTGCTTTCAAGGCTTTTGAAAGGATCCTATCAATGCCAAGGGAAAAGGTGCTTCCATCCAGTTCAGTTCCACCCGAACCCAGGCAGGACTGTGCCTCTACTTCCCATCACCATATCAGATAGGGACATTCTGTACCACAGGCTTCTCAGTCTGCGTGCTACGTTAGCTCTTAGACTAATTCAGAATCGTCTACTCTTCCACTGGACCCAGTTCATAAGAAACAGACATACAAGTGGAAGCAAATAGGCTCTTCTCCATAGTCTTTCCTTGAGGACACAGACTTGAATGAAGGCAAAGGTTCCTGTAGATCTCCACAGATGTCACATTCAGTGAGATCATTGATTTGATGAAGCAGAGGTGGGATGGTTCACTGGTAATCCTTTACCAGATTAGTCTGTGTTGCTATAAGCTTTTGGTGCTAGCTCAATACTGTCCTGGGCGGTGCCACCCATTGACCCCCTCCATTGAGCTCCTGGCTGAATGGGCATGGAAAGACCTTGATGTGGTGGAACCCATTGCCACAAAAACTGACAGGATATTTGCAGCACCAAAGGAAAGAAAGTATTTGAGTAAAGGTCCAACAGTGAATGTGATGGTGGTAGCTGCAGCCACTAAAAAGGAACTGTTGGAGGAGAGTTCCTTGGTCCATCCCCCCAACAGGGTGTCTAGGGCTATGGGTTGGTTTGGGAAATGGACTTGCGCTTCATCTACCTTTGCACTTAGAGCATCAACTTTTGCACTCGGAGCTCTGTATTATTTAGCTCATGGTACTGTATTTCAGAGAGACCTCATGAAAGAGCTTTTTAAGTCTGTCTCGGGTAACCTCCCTGCAGATGTTTCAAAGACGAGGCACTCCCAGCTTTCTATCCATTAGTCCACTTCCAACGTAGCTATGAGAGTGCTTTCTTACTCAGCCGATGGCGTGGTTACAGCAGCATTTGGGTAATCTGCTGGCAGGTTGCCCTTAGTCGGCCTGATTAACAAAGTCTTGGGTCCTGCGTCGGTTGCTGTCCCTTCTTCCATGACGTCAGGTCGTCAGGGGTGTAAAACATGCAGCCGAAGCCATTACATCAGTCTTTTTGCCGTGCGGTTCCCGAAGCAGATCGCAAGTGCCAGTCGGCAGGCTCGTGAAATTTTCATTTTCGAGTTTCAGAACTGAAGTCTTCAACTTAAAGCTAAGTACCCCGTTGGGGAAACTTTTTCTTGCTCCTTACCGATGTCAGTAAAAGTTAATAATTGCATTACTTGTGGAAAGCGAATACCTCATAAAGATTTTCATTTGTACTGTATTCCTTGCCTAGGCCCTGACCACAACGTACCTTCCTGTAGGTTTTGTGCTTTAATCAGTGCACTGTCTGTCATCAGAACATTTTTGCCTCTAAATATTTCGGTTTTCAGTTTAATTATCCAGAAATGATGGCGGCTAGTCATCCGACTACTGGAATTCTGAAAAAAACACAAAGAAAAAGACAGAGACAGGCCATTGAGGTCCAGAACTGCCGACGACGCTTTTCCTAAGCCAGTTGCCAGTTCGCCGGTACTCAGTGAGGTGCTTTTGCAGCCCCTGATACCCACTACTTCTGACTCGCAAGCCTCTACGCAGACCCATTTGGAGTCCGGTATGCTGCGAGATGCTTCACCTATGGAACCCACGGATGTCTCTACCTTGGATGGATCCGGAGCCACTGTGCAGGCACTGGTTTGAGTGTGTATTCAGGCCTATGGACTTGCATAGTAAACCAACTACTCCTTCTGTTCTAAGGCCTAAATCTCGATCTATGTCTAAAAAAACCGACACCCAGGCCACATGTTCAGGCCCCTATGCTTAAAAAACAAATGATCAGAATGGCTGAAGATCTTATTACTCTAATCAGGGGTAGTCAACCCCCCCCCCCCTTCTAAGAGGCCCAGGATTGAGCTTGACTATGAATCTTCTGATCAGGACTCTGTTTCTTCTAATTCTTCCAATGACCTGCATTTGTCCATACCTACTTATGAGGATTCTGATGCAGAGGATTCCATTCCCTCTGCTTCCCCCCTGAGGACTTCTCTTTTGGGGAAACTTTACATACCTTAAGGGAGCATTTCCACTGGGAAAGTCAGGAATTTTCTGAATCTAAAAAGAGGCTTACGGATTTCCTCCTTCTACCTCAGCATAGGCCTTTGGCTATACCTCCTGTACTAGACATTGTTGCTGTGCTTTCGGAATCCAGTATGGCCCCTGATTCCCTGCCTCCGGCTCCCACTAAACCTGACAGATACTACAGGGTTCCTGAGTCCCACAAGATATTCTTCATGTTTCACTGTTGCAGTCATTACATTTGGGTAATCCTGCCAGCAGGTTGCTTTGTCGGCCTGAATTCCAAAGACTTGGGTCCTGCTTCGGCCGCCGTCATCCCTTCCCTGACGTCAGGTCTTCAGGGGTATAAAAGAAGCAACGGATGCCATTTTCTTTAGTCTTTCTTGGCGCACGGTGCCCGAAGCAGAAGCAGTTCGCAAGTGCCGGTTGTCCGACTCCTGAGATTTTCGAGTTCGAATTTCAGATCCGAAGTCTTCTATAATGTTAAGTACCCCGTTGGGGAAACTTTTTTCTTGCTCCAGAACCGATATCAGAAAACGTTAATAATTGTATTTCTTGTGGGAAGCAAATACCTCATAAGGACTTTCATTCTTACTGTATTCCTTGCCTAGGCCCTGATCATAACTTTCTGGATTGCCGGTTTTGTGCTAGATTTAACCAACGCACTGTTAAGCGTCTGTATGATTTTGCTTTAAACTACTTTAGACGCAGGTTTAATTATCTAGAAATGTCAAAAAGCCATCCGACTACCGGAGTTCACAAAAAACGCAAAGAAAAAGAAAGACAACCGAGGCCCAAAACCGATGACGAAGCTTCTCTTAAGCCAGTCGCCGGTTCTCAGTGAGGCGCTTTCGCAGCACCTGCTGACCGCTACTTTAGAGTAGCAGGCCGCTACCGACTCCCACGTGGAGTCGGCCATGCTGCTGGAGACTCAAGGTATTGGAGCCTCGGACGCTAATCCTTCAGATGGGTCCGGAGCTGCTGAGCAGGCACCGGCTTCTGAGGGTGTTTTCAGACCCAAACATCTATACATTAAACCGACTTCAAAGGCAAAGAAACACAAGAGCCACGTGGACAGGCCTCCATGCCCAAAAAGCAGATGCTCAAAATGGCCGAAGACTTGAGTACCTTGATCAGGGGTTCCCATCCCCCTCCTGATAAGAGGCCTAGGCAAGAGACTGACTATGAATCTTCAGATCAGGTTTCCATTTTTTCTGATTCCTCTTCTGATCAGGAATATTCTTTTCCCCCTATGCGGATTCTGATGCTGAAGAATCCATACCTTCAGCTTCTCTTCCTGAGGACTGTTCTTTTGGGGAAACCTTACATACCATGAGGGATCATTTCCACTGGGAGAGCCAAGATTTTTCAGAATCTAAAAAGAGGCTCAGGGATTTCCTGTTACTACCTCAGCACAAGCCACTAGCCATCCCTCCTGTGTTAGACATTGTAGATGATGTGTTTTCGGAGTCTAGCCTCACCCCTGACTCCCTACCTCCAGCTCCTGTTAAGCCTGACAGATATTACAGGGTTCCTGACTCACATAAATTCCTTCTTAAAAACCCTGCTGCAGACCCAGAAACTATTTCTCAGGGTCCCAAGGGAGTCGAGGCTTTTGCTGCAAAAAACCCTACCCCTTCTGACAGGGATGCTAGGGCACTGGATAGATGGGGGGAAAAAAGGTTTACACATCTGCTACCTTGGCTATAAGGGCCTTAAACTGTCAGTTTCATATGCTCAAATATCAGCAACATGTCATGGCATTGCTTAAACAAAAAAATGTTGTTAAACTCTGATTGTGCAGAAAACAAGGAAATGCAGGATATATTGCATGCAGCCGAACAAGTTGGAAAGCATACTTTGCAATGTGGTTTTGATTCTTTAGAGGCCTCCTGCAGGACCACAGTTACAGGCTCTGTAATTAGAAGGCATGCTTTGTTAAAGGAACAAAATCTGCCTGATCATGTTAGTTAAATTATTAGATGCACCTTTACAGCATGATACTTTGTTTGGTGTTGAGGCAGAAGAGGTGTTAAAGAAAATGGAGGACAAAGCTAAATCTATGCAAACGGTCAAAGATTTCTTACAAGTACAGCCACCTAGGTTTAGTAGACACTGGCCAACAAAGAATTGGTCCTTTCCTGTGTCAGACAGACCTCAAAGGGGCAGACCCAGATGCCCTAGAGGCAGATCCCAGGCGCAAGGTTCATACAGGTCAAAGCAATGGGGTGCTTCTACCTTGAAATGTGGAGAAGACGAATCACATCCTTACAGGAAACAGTCCCAATGACTTCCCCCCTGCCTGCACCAAGCACTTATTTACTGGCAGCACCTTTAGGGGGAAAATTAGCACTTTTTTCTCAAAATTGGCACATTATAACCCAGGACAAGTGGGTTCTAAATATCGTGTCACAAGGCTACAGATTCCATTTCCATACCCTGCCAAAGGCAAACGGCTGGCCAGATCTGCTGATACATCAATGGGCAGAGGCACAAAAACAAGTTTCCTCCCTCATTGACATGAGGGCCATTCAACAAGTGCCAGAGCAAGAGCGGGGACAAGGATTTTACTCAAGACTGTTCTTGGTACCCAGAAAGGACAAAGCCTTGAGGCCAATACTGGACCTATTGATTCTGAATACATTCCTGGATATACCAAAATTCAAAATGTTGACTTTGCAGCAGCTTTTGCCCATGCTGGGCAAGAACGCTTGGCTTGTAACTTTAGACCTAAAAGAGGCATACCTGCATGTCCCAATCAGACAAATATGCAGAAGATACCTCAGATTCAAGACTGGCTCAATGCATTACCAATTCTGTGCACTGCCCTTTGGCTTATCTACTGCACCCAGGGTCTTTACAAAGTGCCTGGCACCAGTAATTGCATTCTGCAGACAAAGAGGAATACAAATATATCCTTACTTGGACGACGGTCTAATTCAAGCAGAGAACAAGGACATCCTTCTACAGCATCTGGTGTTTCTGAAAAAACTTCTAACATGCCTAGGGTACACAGTCATCGAAAAGAAATCAAAACTAGTACCCTCTCAAGAGATAATATTCCTGGGTGCAAGCTTAAATACAACTGCCCAGATGGCTTATCTCACGCCAGATAAACAAAGGCAACTGACTACCTATTTCAAAATGTTAGCAGCAAAGTCCCAGTTATCTGCAAGAAAAATTCTGCAGGCTTTGGGCTTCATGGCATCCTGCATCCTACTAATTCCATATGCAAGACTGCATATGAGAAAACTTCAGTGGTACCTAAAAATTGTTTGGACTCAACATTGCCACAGCCTGGAAACTATAATTACTCTCATTCCCTGCCTGCAACAGGAGTTTCGATGGTGGGCAAAGGCATGTCACCAAATCAAAGAACAGCCATTCACATTACCCCCAGCCAGGCAGACATTAACAACGGATGCATCAAATTATGCCTGGGGGGCCCACATGGCAGGAAGATGCATTCAAGGAACATGGACCTCAAACCAAATGCATCTGCATATCAATCAAAAAGAGATGCTAGCTGTTCAAAATGCCCCAAGGACCTACTTCATCCAGGACAACTACTGATAAAGACAGACAACACCACGGTCATGTGGTATATAAACAAGCAGGGGGGGCACACATTCTTACCCCCTTTGCAGACTAGCCATGACTTTGTGGGACACAGCATTGACTTACCAAGTACATCTGCAGGCACAATTCCTGCCAGGAAGGAAAAATACTCTGGCAGACGAACTAAGCAGAAACCTCATGGATCCCCACGAGTGGCAGCTGGATCCACAAGTATTCAGCATGATAACAAGGAAATGGGGATGCCCGGACATAGATCTATTTGCCTCCCCTCACAACTACCAACTGAAGAGATTCTGCACAAGGATTTATCACAGACAGGCATGGAAAGTGGACACCCTATCCTACAGCTGGAAAAACGTATCAGTATATGCCTTTCCCTCCCTCTGCCTCTCCTCCCCAAGGTACTCCTAAAGTTCCGACAGGAGAAGCCAAGGATGATTCTGATTGCACCAGACTGGCCACGCCAGCACTGGTACCCAATATTAAGGAGCTTGTCTCAATGCCCAGCTTGGACCTTTACCTCAAGTACCGCATCGACTGTCCCAGCAAAACAATCAGATCCTGCACAGCCAACTCAGGACTTTAAACCTGGCAGCATGGCGGATAATGTAGTACTACAAAGCACTCCTCTCAGCAAAGCTGTATTGGATGTCATTTTGGAAGCTAGAAGGTCTAGTACTAGAAAATCTTATGCTAGAAAATGGAAGAGATTCTGTGCCTGGAGCCAGGCACAAGGAACAGATACAGCTGTGCCAAATATTCCTCAGATTTTACAATACTTAACTGAGATGCTGGACAAAGGACTATCTTTCTCGTCTATTAAAATTCATGCCTCTGCCATTTCGGCTCATTACAATGCGGAGCCACCAATCTTTTCTCATCCCTTATTAAAACAGTACCTCAGAGGAGCCAAAAATGTAAGGCCTCCAAGGAGATCACCAATGCCGGCGTGGACCTCAACTATGTCTTGGAAAAACTCACCCTGCCTCCTTTTGAGCCAGCAGCTACTGCAGATATAAAGTTTTTATCTTGGAAAACAGCTCTGCTCCTAGCAATAACTTCTGCAAGACGAGTTTCAGAGCGACAGGCACTCATGGCTGTGGAAACTTTTATCATTTTTTATTCGGGCAGAGTCTCCCTGAGGACAAACCCAACATTTATGCCTAAAGTGGTGTCCAGTGTGGCTCTTAACTAAACCATTTATCTGCCAACTTTTTATCCAAATCCACAGAACAAGGGGGAAAGGATTCTACATTCTTTGGATGTACACAGACAGCTTAGATTCTACTTGGACAGAACCAAGGTTTTCAGAAAGACTAAGCAATTACTAGTGGCATATGCTGCAGGATCACAAGGAAAGGCTATCTCAAAGCAGACTATTTCAAAGTGGATAGGCCACCGCATTAGTTTCTGTTACTTATACCATGGCAAGCCAGTGCCTAAGGGCATTAGGCCACATTCCACCAGAGCTGCAGCCACTTCAGCAGCTTTTCTCAGGGGAGTACCAGCTAAGGACATTTTAGAGGCAGCTGCTTGGAGTTCAGTGCACACCTTTACAAAGCATTATCATCTGCTACTCTACTCTAAATCCAGGGCAGGCTTTGCCACTGCAGTTCTGCAAGGTCTCATAGCCGCTCCTAATGCTGTTTAGCTCCAGCCTCCCAACCATAGCTGTGGGAATCTACCCAAATGTAATGACTGCAACAGTGAAACGCGAAGAACATAGTACAGTTGTGTACACTTACCGTAAATGTAGATGTTCGAGTGTATTCACTGTTGCAGTCCAGGTTACCCAATCGCCATCCCCCTTTTCTTCTGTTGGAACCTATCTTTCCTTCTCTGATTTATACAACCTATGTGGTGTATTTGTTTGTAGATGAAGGTAAAGTTTATATTGGTGCATGTAATTATATATATATATATATATATATATATATATATATATATATATATATATATATATATAAATTTTGGCTACCCTTTTAGGGGGCACCTGACATCTGGGGCAAGAAAAATTAAAGAAAATGGCGTTGGGTGCTTCTTTTATACCCCTGATGACCTGACGTCAAGGAAGGGGCGACGGCGGCCGACGCAGGACCCACGACTTTGGAATTCAGGCCGAAAGAGGGCAACCTGCCAGCAGGATTACCCAAATGTAATGACTGCAACAGTGAATACACTCGAACATCTACATTTATAGTAAGTGTACACATCTGTACTTTCCTTTTCAAAATCCTGTTGTGGATCCTGAAACCATTTCTCAGGGGCCCAAGGGCATTAAAGCTTCTACTGCTAAAAATCCTACCCCTTCTGATAGAGACTCCAGGGCGCTGGATAGATGGGGTAGGTTTATACTTCTGCAACCTTGGCAGTCATGGTTTTAAACTGCAGATTTCATGTGTTAAAATATCAACAGCATATTATGGGACTGCTCAAACAGAAAATGATGTTGATTTCTGACTGTGTGGAAAATAAAGATTTACAGGATTTTTTGCATTCTGATGAACCAAGTTGGAAAGCATACTTTGCAATGTGGTTTTGATTCTTTAGAGGCCTCTTGCAGGGCTGCTGTTACTGGGTCTGTGGTTGGAAGGCATGCTTGGCTTAAGGAGCAATCTCTGCCTGATCATGTTAAAGCAAAATTGTTGGAAACTCCTTTAAATCAGGACCGCCTCTTTGGCAATAAGGCTGAAAAAGTTCTAAAAAAGACGGAAGATAAAGCTAAATCTATGCAAACTGTAAAAGATTTCTTACAAGTGCAACCGCCAAGATTTAGTAGGCACTGGCCTATTAAGAATTGGTCCTTTCCCGCTTCTTCCAGATCCACTCAAGCCAAACCCCGACACACCAAAAGCACCATGTTTCCGTCCCAAGGGACTCTCAGAACTAAGCAATGGGGGGCCTCCACTTCCTAATCTTGAAATAACAAGACAACCCCCCCTGTGGTAAACAGTCTCAATGACTTTCCTTTAAAATTACCAAGCACTTAACTTTTAGCCGCCCCTTTGGGGGGAAAGATTGCTCTTCATGCAAAATACTGGGAACTCATAACCCAGGACAAATGGGTCTTAAATATAGTGTCCCAGGGATACAGATTTCATTTCCACACGTTGCCAACACCAAACAGGTGGACAGCCCTGCCCCCAAATCTGAGGGCAGAGGCTCAGAAACAAGTACTTTCCCTCTTAAACGTGGGGGCTATTCATCCGGTACCAGAAGAGGAAAAGGGACAAGGTTTCTATTCCAGGCTTTTCCTAGTACCCAGAAAAGACAAATCATGGCGTCCAATTCTGGACTTGTCTACTCAAACACCTTTCTGGACATTGCAAAATTCAAGATGCTGACTCTTCATCGGTTACTTCCTATGCTAGGCAAAGATGCCTGGTTGGCAACTCTAGACTTAAAAGAAGCTTACCTGCATATCCCAATCGGGGAATCTTGCAGAAGATACCTACTCTTCAAAGCAGGCTACTTGCATTATCAGTTCTCTGCACTGCCCTGGCTCCAGTTATTGCATTTTTCAGGCAAAGAAATATTCAGATATATCCATACCTGGAGGATTGTCTAATTCAGGCAGTAAACCAGGCCATACTTATAAATCATTTGGCGTTTGTAAAAAAGGTTCTAACTTGTCTAGGGTACACCGTAAATGAAAAATCACAACTGGTACCCTCTCAACAGATTACATTCCTGGGTGCAAGTTTGAATACAACTGCCCAGATGGCTTTCCTCACGCCATAAAAGCAAGTTCATTTGGCAACTTACTTCAAACAAGTGGCCACAAAAACACTGCTATCTGCAAGACAAGTACTGCAAGCCTTGGGGTTCATGGCCTCCTGCATTGTTCTAATTCCATATGCAGGACTGCTTATGTGGAAACTTCAGCGGTACTTAAAAAGTCTGTGGAGTCAACATTGTCACAGTCTATCATACCTTGCCTACGTCTGGAGTTCAGAGGCCTGCCACCAAAACAAGGGACTGCCATTCACACTACCCCTGCCACCCAAACCCTAACTACAGACGCATCAGACTATGCATGGGAGGCTCACCTGGCAGGGAAGTGCATTCAGGGCAAATGGAACCCAAATCAAATGCACCTACATATCAATCAAAAAGAAATGTTAGCTGTACAGAATGCTCTGACAGCCTTCAAGTCTACATTCATCCAGGAAAACTAATGGTAAAGACAGACAACACCACGGTTATGTGGTACTTGGGTTGTACAAATTCCTACCCCCTCTGCAGACTAGCCATGGCATTGTGGAACACTGCCTTGAGCTACCAGGTGCAACTACAAGCTCAATTCCTGCCAGGAAAACTGAATATACTGGCAGACGGACTAAGCAGAAATCTCATGGACCCACATGAGTGGAAACTGGAACCTCGGATTTTCAACATGTTGACAAGCAAGTGGGGGAGCCCAGACATGGATTTATTTGCCTTCTACCTGTTGGACAAATTTTGCACTAGGGCTCCTCACAAAAAAAGCCTGGAAAGTGGATGCTCTGTCCTTCAGCTGGAAAAACGTATCAGTTTACGCCTTTCCCCCTCTGTCTCTGCTCTCCAAAGTTCTGCTAAAAGTCAAACAGGACAAACCAAAAATGATTTTGATTGCTCCAGACTGGCCACGCCAACACTGGTACCCTTTCCCCCTCTGCCTCTGCTCTCCAAAGTTCTGCTAAAAGTCAAACAGGACAAACCAAAAATGATTTTGATTGCTCCAGACTGGCCACGCCAACACTGGTACCCACTCCTGCGCAGTGCGTCACAAATATCTCCATGGCACCTACCACCGACACCTTCCTTACTGTCTCAGCAGGAGAACCAAATTCTGCACCCTCAGCTCCCAACATTGATCCTTGCAGCTTGGCTAATCACTTAAATTCACCCTTAGCATCCCTTAGTAAACCTGTGATGGATGTCATGGAGGAGAGAAGACCTAGTACTAGAAAATCTTATGTTGACAAATGGAAAAGATTCTGTGCCTGGAACCAATCTTTAGGGATGAGCACAGCAGCACCCAATTTACCTCAGATTTTGCAATACTTAACTGAGATGTTTCACAAGGGCCTTTCATTTTCCTCTATTAAAATCCACGCTTCAGCTATTTCAGCTCACTATAACACAGAACCACCCCTCTTTTTTCAGCCCCTGCTCAAACAGTATCTCAAAGGGGCAAAGAACTTGAGACCACCCAGGAGAGCTCCTACCCCTGCCTGGGACCTTAACTTTGTTTTGGAAAAGCTCACTTTGCCTCATTTCGAGCCAGCTGCTACTGCAGACTTAAAATTTCTTTCTTGGAAAACAGCTTTCCTCTTGGCAATCACTTCAGCTAGAAGGATATCTGAATTACAGGCCCTTATGGCAGTGGAGCCATTCATCATCTTTCATGTGGACAGGGTATCTCTGTGGACCAGTCCATCCTTTATGCCCAAGGTGGCTTCCAGTATGGCTCTTAACCAGTCCATTAATTTGCCAACCTTCTATCCCAATCCACAAAACAAAGGAGAACGGATTCTGCATTCCTTGGATGTGCACAGACAACTTAGATTCTACTTGGATAGAACTAAATTTCGAAGAAAATCTGAACAATTGCTACTGACATTTGCTGTTGGGGCAGAGGGGAAGGCTATTTCAAAACAAAACCTTTCTAAATGGATAAGCCATTTCTGCTATAAGCACCATGGAAAACCTATCCCCCAGGGGATCAGATCTCATTCCACTATGGCTGAATCTACTTCTGCAGCCTTTCTCAGAGGTGTCCCTATCAGGGATAGTCTAGAAGCTGCTAACCTGGAGTTCTGTACATACTTTGACCAAGCATTATCATTTACCAATTTTCTCTAAATCCAGAGCTGGCTTTGCCACTGCAGTCTTGCAGGGCCTTATAGCTGGTCCTAATGCTGTATAAATCCATCCTCCCACCCATAGCTTTGGGAATCTACCCAAATGTAATGACTGCAACAGTGAAACAGGAAGAACATAGTACAGTTGTGTACACTTACCATAAATGTAGATGTTAGAGTGTATTCACTGTTGCAGTCCTGGTTACCCTCCCTCCAGCCCCGTTTTTTTCTCTTACTATACCTCTACTTTCTTTTACTATGCTTAAAAGCCTTTTTGGTGTATTTGCTTTTGGTTGGAGGTATATTTTTGTGTTATTAATTTTATTTGCTCCCCATTTGGGGGGCACCTGACATCTGGGGCAAGAAAAACTGATGTAATGGTGTTGGCTGCATGTTTTATACCCCTGATGACCTGATGTCATGGAAGAAGGGACAGCAACTGACGCAGGACACAAGACTTTGTTAATCAGGCCGACTGAGGGCAACCTGCCAGCAGATTACCCAAATGTAGTGACTGCAACAGTGAATACACTCGAACATCTACATTTATGGTAAGTGTACACAACTGTACTGTACTGTTTGCACACCTGGATAGATTTCTGTGATTTTGCAGAATGCTTCAAGGCATCCTTCATGAATGCCTTTGACGGCTCCTCTCTGTTTGGACCAAAAGTAAAAGACATGCTACCCAGACGTCTCTCTCTGCAGTGGGAATCTGTTTCTGCACCCTTCAGAGAGCTTTTTATAGGAATCTAAGGACTGAGAAGAAAATGTAGTTCCATAAGTCTGAGTTCTTAACATGACAGCCCAGGGGATTGAACTTCTTGTGGGAGGGGAGGAGGCAATTACAATGGACATGGTCTTAGAAGCAGTGGTGGACCACACAACCAGGGCTTTCGGGGTCCTTTTACAGAGAAGCCGTTTCAGCCCCCCTGAAGGGCTGCCTGAGTGCTGCATCTGGATGCAGGTAGGGGGTGCTGATCTCTGCACCCACAAGTCTGGCAAAACATAACAGATGCTTGGGTGATGAATATAATTTTCAGAGGATAGGCAGTTCTCTTTTCCTTTCTCCAGAATGAAGAAGAAAGTTCCAGAAGTTATATCCAATTAATGGGAGCTCGCAGCAGCAGATATTTCCAAGCTGCTAAGAAAGAGTCATCCAATCGGTTCCCAAAGACTAGTTAGAGTCCGGAGTCTCCTTGAGGTTCCTTTTAGTATCAAAGAAAACAGGGGACCTCAGACCTGTTTTGGACCTGGGTCATTTAAACCAGTTTGTGAAATAGACAAAATTCTGGACGGTCAAAATTCAGTCCATTTTGGCTGTCCTGAGGAAGGATGATTGGATGTTCTCCTTAGATCTCTAGGATGCATGCTATCATTGTAAAGATAGACAAGGTTTCAAGAAGATTCCTCCATTTCAGTTCTGAGCCCTGTCTTTTGATCTCATCACAGCCTCCAGGATGTTTACCAAGATAATGGCATTGGTGGCAGCTCATCTTCATCTACTAGGGATCCATGTTTTCATGCATCTCGAATATTGGCTCTTAACTACTGCCTCCAGTGCCCAGTTATCAAGTCATCTG
>NC_056728.1:1412198185-1412254733 GCF_019279795.1 Protopterus annectens | reverse complement strand
AAACACACAACTAATGTTTACTTAGGGGGCAAGCTCTGCCCCACTTCTATATGAGGCTGTGCCTTCCACACCCCCCACTTTAATATTATCTCTCCAAGATTGCACTACAGTGGGGAAAAGGGGATATTCCCTTATCCCCACTGTACTACAATCTCAGCAACATCCATTCTCCCATGATTTCCCTTACTTTTCAGCATACTTCCTTGAAAGTACTTTTTTGGTAAAACCCACTTTTTGGAAAGTATGCCATTGTAGTTCTGGTGAAACGGTCATTCAGGGAACAGTACAAGACCCATTATATATATATATATATATATATATATATATATGGGTCTACTTTATATGCCCGAACGCACACTTTACCGACACCCAGTTTACTGAAACTAAATCTCCGAAATGTCTGTTTGCCGACAGTTCTTATTGCCGACTACCAGAAGCCCGACAGCTGCAGTAAGTTGTTATAATTACAAACATAATCTGTTCAATTTGCATATAAATTAGCAACATGCCTTTAGCAATACAGTTAAGCAACACGTAATTATGACGGAAATGTCGGAAGTTGGACCAGGAAGTCTGGGAAACACTTACAAACCAATTCCTTCTCAACGGAGTAAACCAATGTTACAACTTGATGGCTATTTGTACCATTTGGAGAGAAGCCGAGGAAATAAACGGTACTGGGGATGTAAAGAGAAGAAGTCCTGCAGATGTAAAGGTAGAGCTGTAACTCTCCTAGTTACTGAAGGTGAGCAACTACTAAAGTCTGTCTCACATTATCATTCAGCTGATCCTGCTGAGTTAGAACGCTATGCACTTTGCAGTGATATAAAAGTAAGGGCAAAGTATAGCAGGGACAATCCCTGTTCAATAGTGGATATTGCAATGGCTTCAACTTCACTTGAAACGGTGCAAAGTATTCCAAGTAGAAAGGCACTGTTGCAAAGTATCGGTAGGGTACGTAGACAACAGAATGTAGCAGAGTGAAACCAAGATATAAATCTGATGAATATAAGTTGTATTGACTATCCTTTAAAGTCGGGTGCTTTCATTTCTAAACGTATGGCTGATAAGACTACTGACAACGTAGTATACGCGTTTACTACTGTAAACAATCTATATGACATGAGCAATGCTTCCATTTGGTTAATGGACGGTACGTTTTTCAATAAAGGAGTAAGCTGTCGACAACTGTATAGCATTCATGGACTTCTCAAATGCGGTAGTTACAGTAAAGCTGTACCACTGTTCTACGCATTAATGAGTAGAAAATCTCTTAAATGTTACAATTTCTTATGGTATTGTGTGTTTTACTTACTAAGCACAAATGGTTTAGAAGTTAACGTTCGGTTTATTTTATGTGACTTTGAAGTTGCTGCACTGAAAAGTATTAGGCTGAATGTTACAGGAGCTAAAAGTAAAGGCTGTCTTTTCCATTTTGGGCAGAATGTTTGGCGAAGGGTGCAGGCTTTGGGATTAGCTACAATGTACAATACAAATATATCATTCCAACTGAGTGTGAAATCTCTAGTATCATTAGCATTTTTACAAGAATCTGAGGTATTGCCTACATTTGAAGAGCTTCAGCTAACTTTTCCACTTGAAGGACGTGAACTTTTGAAATATTTTTCCGATTGGTACATTCACGGTAGACTTCGTAAGTTTACTACTAGAATGAGAAGCTCAGTTAGATTTCCACCTTTGTTTCCAGTTTCGTTTTGGAATGTATCTGACCTTAATGATTTACATTTGCCACGCACTCAAAACTCTGTTGAAGCATGGCATAGGCGATTAAAATGTTTGCTAGGCTCTCGAGCAGTTGATTTGCATACACTTATGCATGCTTTGTCGAAAGAACAGGATAGAGTAGATGAATTACGTGTAAGAATGTCAACTGGGTTTCCTCCGTCCCCTAAAAAACGGAAATTAATTAAGCGGCATGAGCAGTTTGTTACTGTGCTGAAGAATAGAGAACAATACACTGCTCTACAATTTGTAAATAGTATTGCCAGATTGTTGAAAATCTGAGATGTTTATTTTTCTTGCTGTGTATATATTGGATATTTGATGGGATTACTACAAAGCAGGAATAATTATTGAATCCGACGTCTTATTGTGAACATTTGCAAGTGTTTTTTGCGGAAATTGAAACGTGGATGTAAGAGTTTATTGTCCGTCGAGATGAAGCTTCAATAATATTTCTTTCAAAGTTAAAACTATTAAATTCAGTTGGATTCCTTAAGAGAGATATGACGGTATCTATTATTTAGTTGATGACATGTTTTTTCTGAACATCGGAAGTTGTTTTCAATGATATTTCCTCACTCATATGGTATTACTTTACGTACGGTGTTCTACTTCAAAAGGCTGATTCCTTAAGTTGACGTCGGGAAAGTGCACGTCGGGCAAATGTTTAATCGGGCAACAGATTTGTCGGTCATTTGGGGTCGGGAAACTGGATGTCGGTTAAGTGCGCGTTCGGGCGTCTAAAGTAGACCCATATATATATATATATATATATATATATATATATATATATATATATATATATATATATATATATATATATATATATATATATATATATAGGTATATATATATATATATATATATATATATATATATATATAAATATACATACATATGCACACACAGATATATATATATATATATTTGTGTCTTTCAGCTTTTCCCGGTTAGGTGTCGCCACAGCAGAACTCCGGTCCGCTAATGATTGGTAGTGGATTTTTACGTACCGGGTTACCAGCCCTGACGCACAACCTTCAACGAAGGCACGCCCCATTCACGTATGCCTCTACACAGAAGATGATGTAGCTGAGAATTGAACGGGACAACGTTTTGCTATGAGGCGACAACGCTACCGCAGCACCACCAGCGCAATCTATATACATATACATACACAGATATATATAGCGATATATATATATATACATATATATATATATCTATATCTATACACATATATATATATATATATATCTACACACACATATATATATATATATATATATATATATATATATCTACACACACACATCTATATATATATATATATATATATATATATACATATATATATATAAATATATATATACACACATATATATATATATATATATATATATATATATATATATATATACACACACACATATATATATATATATATATATATATATACACACACACATATATATATATATATATATATATATATATATACACACACACATATATATATATATATATATATATATATATATACACACACACACACATATATATATATATATATATATATATATATATATATACACACACATATATATATATATATATATATATATATATATATATATACACACACACACATATATATATATATATATATATACACACACACACACACACATATATATATATATATATATATATATACACACACACACACATATATATATATATATATATATATATATACACACACACACACACATATATATATATATATATATATATATATATATATATATATATATATATATATATATACATACATATATATATACACACACACACACACACACACAGATATACATACATATATATATAAAGAAGTTGTTGATCAAAGAAAGGATGGTCCCAGGTGATGAAGCAGAAAAATTATAAAGATTTCAGAACTTCAATGCAGTTCATGAATAGTATAGACTTATTCCATAAAAAATATTGTAAATAATAATTGGAAATTTTTAAAATGTAGTCTTGAAACTGGTAAAATTGTGGTGGAAGCTCCTATTTTTGTGCAGAAAAGAGGAAGGAGTCTTAAGAATTTTTTTCAGAGTAAGTTAAGTAATACACATGAAAAACTTGCAAATCCAAAAATGTTTAAATGTTTAAGTTGCAATTTATGTGACTATTTACTGACAGATGTTAAGGACATCTAAGTAGGAAGTTTTTGGGTCCATTTGAATGGAATATACACATGTAAATCTAAGTTCATTGTGTATTTCGTTATTTGCCTTTCCTGCAATTCTTTTTATGTGGCTTGCACTACAAGAGAGATCAACAAAAGGATGTATGAGCATAAATATGCTGTAAGTGTGCAGGATGAAAAGTATGCATTGGGTAGGCATTATAAAGAAAACACATGTAATGTTAATTTTAAATTTTGTTTTCTGGATGAAGTTTTGAATGTCGAAATAAATTTGATGCAGAAGAAGAGTTGAGTTGGAAAGACTATCAGTGGCAAGTGAGACTGAATGCTTGCCATTCACTGGGGTTAAATGATAGAAAGGGATGTACTGCTTTCCTAAAAAGGAAAATGTTGCATTACTGACGTCATAGGTCATATGTTTATGTAAAGGGGGTATTTAATGTTTGAAATTTCTGTTATCACATTATGCAGTCTGAAGAAGTCCAGTGCGGATGAAAGCACTTACTGTTTGATGTGGATTTATCTTCTATTAAAGTTAGTGTCATCATTTTGCCTCTGATTCAGTTTGATTTTATTTATTTTTTGTTTTTCCTGTATCAGTGTTTTTTGTTTTGAACTCCAGTAGGATCACAGCAACAGGACAAACCATACTACCCGCATGGTACTGGTTACATTAGTTATCTGGTTACCAGTGCATTACTGTCATTTTAAGTCTCCATCTAGCCTTATAATGCTAAAGGTAAATCATAGCTTATGTATATACTTTTGATTTTTATTACATAGGAGGTACTTGAATGTGGTATTTTGTGTGTAATATATTTTAATATATATTTGAATCATTGTGTAGGATATGGTTGTGTGACTGACACCTGTTTCACTGACAACCCACTTCAGTAAATTTATGATTCTATAAGTGGAAAGAAAAAGAGAGATAGCCCTGGGGTAGGGCAATGCTAATATCTGAGATCCTTGACAGAATAATTGGGTTAATTAGGAGGACTTATAAAGTATCAGTGGCAAGAATTAAGGTAACAGGTCTCCTCTCTGATGATCTGTGTTTGAACAGAGGAACAAGGTAGAGGGTGTCCTTTTTCCCCTTTATTTCCTTTACATTTAGAACCATTAGCAAAGAAAATAAAGGAATCACAAATATAATATAATTGGTATGGTAATCAAGAAAAGTTAGCTTTATTCATAGATGACATTGTTTTATACTTGATAAATCTAGCAAAGGATATCTCAAGTGTTGTGCAATATTTTGAGACAGTTTCAAGTCTTTTCAGATTAAAAAATAAATGAATAAAAACAAAGGTTACAGCAGTAAACTATGTACTCATTAATTGGATCAGCAATATACATATTAATGGGGACATGATAAGTATGGATTAAAAAGGATTCTATTATGGCAGCTAAGGATGTGTGAAAAGAGATTAAACAAAAGATAAAATGAAAAGTAAAAAACAAAAATGGAAGTTCTTGATTATGGATATGGACAGTAAGATACAAGCAGTGAAAATGTTTCTAGTTAATTTACTTTTATATACACAGGCACATTTTTATAAACCAGAGGAAAAGTTGTGAACCACAATTAACACATTAATAAAGAACTGAAGAAATTTATTTGGGAGAGAATAAGGAAAGAGTTATGTGGGATACGTTGATTCTCCCCCACAGCAAGGTAGCTTAGGATTACTCAATTTGAAGGGTTATTTTAGAGCTACTAAGTTAAGATTCATGTACATAACACAAAGAGAAGGTTATAAGTCAAACTGGAAAAAGATGATGACGATGAAACAGGGTGAGTTTGAGAAGGAAGGAGAGAGTAGTATTTTGCATGCAGGTCCTTAAGGAGAATAACAACCACACAAATTATTATACTTATAAGGTAGCAGAAAGTATTCTATGAAGTAAGCCAACATGGGAACAGAGAAAGGAGATTTTACTAATAAGGATGACTGCAAGCAGGGGTATAGAAAGTAGGCAACAGGAGTTTGGAATTTACTGGAGAAATTTAGCAAATGAGCCAAGGTTTTTGAGCAAATAACTACAGAAGAAAGGTAACAGAGTGAGATGAGACTAAGCAGATATTTGGAGTGCTGGTTAAAGACTACCTTTCCTACAGGGATTGATAACAGAGTATAGCAAAGAGAAAGGAACAGGGGATTGATAAATGAAAGATTGGTTTTGGTAGTGTTTTAATTGAGTCTAGAACATAAGTTGCTTTTAAATGGGAATTAATAGGGCAGATAAAATACTGCATGATAACTATACGAATCAGTAAGAGGATATTAGAAATGGCTGGAAAGAGAGAATGGAAAGACACTATGCACAGGAACAATGCAAGGACATTTGTACAGTTCCAAAGTATGCAATAAACTCCAGAAAGTTTAGGATTTTTGTTTGGAAGTGTTTGTATAAAGTACAGTGGTGTAAAATCTTACCACAACAGTAGATGTCCTTGCCTTCACTGCTGCAGTATCCCTAACAGATGAGATTCCCTGCCATAGAAGCCCGAATGTCCGGTTAGTCTACCAAAAACTACTTGTTGCTCTTAAAAGGTAAAGCAAATGTTACCCAAATGCTCCTTGCATAACGTAAGGCATAAAGGGGACATTTAGGCCTACGATGATCAGAACTGAATGCCCCAGTAGGAACACAGTCCAAGAATCCCAACAGGTAACATATACATCCAGGAAGGCAAAAGACTAGCGGGGTGGAGGGAGGGAGCGAATACTACAGTGGTGAAGGCAAGGACATTTACCATTATGGTACAATTTTATACAACTGTACTATGTCCTTACATTCACTGCTGCAGTATTCTTAACAGATGGAAAAGGAGAACAAGCCATAAGGGCCTGCAACTTAGACACCTGTCAGGCAGAAGTAAGAGTTAACAAAACAGCAGTCTTCCAGGAACAATGTAGCAAGGAAACTGAAGCAGCAGGCTGAAAAGGAGCCTGAACCAACTTCTCCAAAACATAATTAAGATCCCAGGGAGGAGAAACAGGCTTCCTGGGAGGTCTAATATTAAAACCTGCACAAAGCACCTCGGACCCAAATGGATAAAACACGAACAGCTTTAATGTGGAAACCAGCACAAAACATAAAGGTTTAACGCTGACAATGTAAAATCATGTTTTGGTCGCCAACTTCATCAGATACAACAGTCTTTCTTCTTTCTCCTTTTATATATTAAGTAATTAAACCATAACCAATGAAGTTCAAGCTACAATTAAGTAGTGAAACGTTCAAAACACAAACATACAATGTCACTTCATTCCCCATATTTTCAAAACAATATGTTACAATAAATACCAACAATTTAAAACATATATTTTATAAAATTAATTTCTTTAAAAAACAATTATTCCTATATACCTTATATCAATTTTAATAGATATGTAATTTCAGCTAATATACAGTCCTAGTGTCTTCTCTGTTCCCTCTATTGGCAAAAGTGCCACATTACAACAATTACAAAGTTAAAGTGCTGTGAATAACATAAAACATATATATATATATAAATATTCTAATTCTATAAAAGCCATTTGGTAAAATTTATAAAAAAAACAATAATGTAAATAGGAGATGTATATCTGGAACAATTTCCAAGATGTTTGGGTATAAGGTAACAAATTATAGCTTTGCTGATCTTAATTTCAATACTGGTGCAAGTGAAATCAAATCATTGAGTCCTGGGAATTTACTGGCTTCCAAAATTATCTGCCAGTGCAATTCTCTGTATTCAACTAATGTTTCCCACATACCTCCCCTAGGGACCACCACTACCACTTCCAGTATAAAAAATTGAAATTCTGCTTGTTTACATGAAACACTGTGCTTGTATAGTGCATTATTTTCACATTTAGTCCTGATGTCGTAAAAATTTTCATATATTCTTTGTTTTAATTTCCTTTCACTTTTACCAACATAAAATGAATTACATTCTTTGCATACAGCCAAATAAATAATACCTTTGGTATTACAGTTAGCGAAGGTGTTCAAAATAAGTTTCCTTTTCCTTGCTTATAAATATACAGCTTCTCATATTATAAGATGTGAACAATAATTACGGCTACCGCACTTAAATAAACCTTTTTTCTTTTTTATAACTTTTTCGAAGTTGTGTCTGTTTGCACCCCTTTCTAATAAGCTCTTAATATTGTTTCCTTTACGGTAGGTGTACTTCAAGTCATTATCAAAAATATGCTTTAAGTCAGACAACTTCGCAAAATTTTTTCCATTCCCTGTCAATAATTCTCTTAACTAATCCTGACTGACCATCATATGTAGTTATAATTCCTGAGCTATAATTTTCATTCAATTGTTCGTCAACTTTCTCTTCATTAATTGTTTGTAGTTTCCCTAAAATAGGGGCAAATTTACTATTCCTTCCTTTTGTTACTTCCACACATATTTGATCAAACAGGTTACTTCCACACATATCTGATCAAACAGGTCACTGGGATAACCTCTGTTCAAAAACAGTCCTTTCAATACCCCACAATCACAGTAAAAAGTTTCATCCTCAGAGGTCATCCTGCTTAAGCGCACTAGTTGACCTTTCACTACTCCTTTCTTTTGGTGGGGTGGATGTGAGCTGGTATAATGTAAATAGGAGTTCGAAAAGGTCTCCTTTCGATGTATCCTAGACTTAAAACCTTCTTTTGTCGTACTTATATTTACATCTAAGTAATTTAACTCATGGTAGTCAAATTTGTGTGTAAACTGTAAGAAACTAGTTGTGCCATTAATGTAGTCTACAAATGACTCAGTCATCTTCGTCTCCTTCCCATAAAAAACATAAATCGTCTAAAAATCTACCATAAAATGACCAATAACTCTTGTAAGAAGAATTTTAAATGAATTTGTTTTCCCAGTAGGCCATAATAATGTTAGCATGTGTGTGACATTGTATGTTTGTGTTTTAAACGTTTCACTACTTAATTGTAGCTTGAACTTCATTGGTTATGGTTTAATTACTTAACATATAAAAGAAAGACTGTTGTATCTGATGAAGTTGGCGATGAAAACGTGATTTTACATTGTCAGTGTTAAACCTTTATGCTTTGTGCTGGTTTCCACATTAAAGCTGTTTGTGTTTTATCCATTTGGGTCCGAGGTGCTTTGTGCAGGTTTCAAGTTATTTTGTGCACCTTCCATTCATTTGGTTTAGGTCTAATATTAAGGACACCTTTAAGAAATTGTTTAACCTCAAATCTAAAAGCTAAAGGAGGAGAAAAAAGCAGACAGGCAGAGATAGCTGATGTGTGCCTTAATGGAAGAATAGGCCAAACCAGCAATGAGCAACTCACACAAATAAGAGAGAACCAAAGGAAGATCCACAGTAAGTAGGTCCAGGTTACAAGAGAGACACCAAACAGAAAACCTCTTACATTTGGATAAGCAGGATTTCCTAGTAGAAGGTTTCCTGGCCTCCTGCAGGACTTGCAGCACGTTCTCAGAAAAAAAAGTGTCTGTGAGGAATCAAAATCCTATCACCCACAGTGTCATTTGAAGCATGGACAGGTAGGGATGGATGAGAGATCCCTATTTTTGTGCAATTCAATCCACCCTGTGAGGTAACTTGTGATGATTACCCCTAGCTAGATGCAGAAGTAGAGAGAACCAGTGCTACTGCAGACAAAAGGGAGTCACCAACAAGATTTTGGAAGCATGAAGTTGAATCTTGAACAGGACTTTTGTAATGAGAGAAAGGGAAGAGAATACATAAAGAAACATCCCCTTCCAAGAAAATTAGAGGGCTTCCACCTTCCACACCAAAGGACCTGAGACTCTGGCACAAAACAGAGGAAGTTGTCTGTTTAGAGGGGAGGCAAAAAGATCCACTTAAGAAGTACCCCACCAGTGGATAATTTCTAGAAACACATCCCTGTGAAGCATCCATTCATGGGACTAAGTTAAGGACCTCCTCAGAGTGTCTGCCACAATGTTCTGACCTGAAGGGATACAAACTGCCTGAAGAGTCACTTGATATTTGACAGCAAGATCCCATACCAGAAGTGACAACTGGCAAAGTAGATAAGATCTAGTTCCTCCCTGTTTGTTGATATACCACATCAATGTGGTATTATCTGTGAACACTTTGAGAGCCCCTGGAGAGAAAAGAGGTTGAAAGGCCTGAACAGCCAGCAGAGCAGCTCTCATCTCTTTGACACTGATGTGCTCCTTCCGCAAGGCAACAACACCCCTGTACTTTTAAGGAGCCAAATGTTGCCCCCCTCCTATGTCTGAAGTGTCTGTGAACAATTCCTGAGAGAGAAGAGGGGGATAAAAAGGATCCCTGGATTCAGAATCAACTGCTGAATCTACCAGTGAAGTTCTTGTCTGACACAAGGAAGAAGCGGAACTACAAAGTCTAGAAGATGTGCATGTTGGAGCTAACTGACTTCAGAAACCACTGAAACTTTCTCATGTGAAGTTTGGCTGGAGGGAGTGATGGATACAATGAAACCCAGAGCTCTCAGAAACTCCTTGGCGGTAATGGAAGCCAGAGGAAGAAGAGTTTGAAAAAAAGAAATGAGAGTTAAAGCTTTTGGAGTGGGCAGGGGTGCAAGCATTGGCAGCATCTGAATCCTGTAACCCAGAAAAACAGAAGAGTGCAGAGAAGACTTTTTGAAATTTATAGTGAACCAGCAAAATGAAGATTTTGCAAAAGGGTCTCTGGAGATGAAGCCTGAATCAACAGGTCGTCTAAGTAAGGAAATATTTGGATCCCTCAAATCCTGCAAAAATTAATCACAGGAGCAAGTTATTTGGTTAACACTCGTGGGGCAGTAGAAAGGCCAAAGGGCAAAGCAGAGGCATCTCTTGAATAGTACCCTGAGTCAAGAGATTATGAAGAACCTCTGGGAAAAAGGGAAGTTGTTCTCAAGGAGGCTGAGGAATGCCCATAAAAGGAAGATGGTGTTTCCACGCCACGAAGTACCCCGATAAATAATCGACAGAACCCAAGAATCCTGAGTGATCTGAAGCCAAACAGGAAGAGAAAGAGAAGGGTGAAGCGAAAGAGGAATGTGGCTGGGAAGAGGTGGGCATACAGCACCTGGTTTGTCTGGAAAGGAAAGCGTCAGAGTCCCTAAAAACTGAGTAGCCTTTGCAGGAGGAACCCATTTGCTACTCTTCCTACCTTTAGTAGAAGGGCGGGACTGCCTAAGAACAAAGCCAGGCTTAGTGGGGGTAGTGTCTCAAAAATTTAGGCACAGGAGAAATAAACACATTTAAGCTGCTGTAGGGCCTTACCCTTATCCTTAAGGGACTTAAACAAACCAGCAGCAGCTTCCCCAAATAAAAGTTTAGAATCCATCAACTTAGCTTTAATATCATCAGGCAGAGGTTGAAGCCTAAGCCAAGAATACCTCCTCATCACTGAACCAAAAACAGCAGCCCTAGAAGAGGCATCTGCTGCATCATACTACATTTAATAGAATGATGAATGACTTAGAAGGAAGCCCCTAGCAAGGAAAGAACAGAAGTTTTCCCTCAGAGTCTGAAAAATCAGAAATAAGTTGACAGGCCTGAGAAAGAAAAGCCAACACATACCTAGATATATGGGTCTGATAATTAATACCCCTAAAAGCTTGGGTAGCAGAAGTGTAAACCTTCTTACCCCACCTTAGTACTGTTATCCTTGTCATAACATAATAACTTGGGTGAAGGAAGCAATTGAGATGGGTTATCAGATGCTACAGACATGGCAGAAGGGTCAGCAGCAGGACATTTATATAGGAAAGAACAATCCTCAGGCACCCTATAAAACCTGTCAGGCTTCTTGGGAGCAGGGGGTACAGAATCAGATGCATAAGAGGCATTGGAAAAAGCATCCAACAAAGCAGCCAAAACAAGAAGAATAGCTGCTGGTTTAGGGGATTCTAACTGCAGCAACTCATAGTACCTCTTATGGATATCAGAGACCTGAACAGAATCTCACTAAAAAAAAAAAATCCATCATCCTACAGAGTGTGGCCCCAAATGAAATTTCCTCAAAAGGGACATCTGGACTAACAAATTGTTCCTACTCTGACCCCTATTCTAAAGGAGAAGGAATGTGAGTAGAATAAATCAGGGATTCATTATCTGAATCCAACTCATCTTCAGAAGAATCCTGTTCTCTAGGCCTTTTAAGGTGAGCAGAGGACCAAAGAGGAGCAAGAACCAAAACCCCTTGAGGAGGCTTTAAGGACATTAAAGCAGTAAATAGCCCCCGAGTGAATGCCTGCCACTAACTTTGAGGATCCCTAGGAGCAGAACAAACATTTTTTTTTTATTTTTTTGTTTCTTTTTTTAACAGAACATCCCCTCCAAAAAACTGAGAAGGCTCAGACCCAGGACAGTAGTAGAGAACCGTATTAGGAATTTCTTCCCCAACCATAAACTGAGGAACTCCCCTAGGCCCTTCAGAAAAAATCAGTCACGTTTCCCCCTGAACATCTGAGATGGACGCCTGCGAAACCTCTTTGGATGTGCTGCCAGCCAGACCCTCACTAGCCTCCAACACAGCTGGGTGAGCCTCTGGGTTTGTAACAGCCTTGGGAGAAACATCTGGCAGAGGCTGGACAGTGGAAGATTCTAATCGTACCTTTTTCACCTTCTTCTTGCCTGACGGCTGACCCTCGGGGTGGGAGATTCCTTCCATTGCATCTAGTTCTCATGATACAAGGAAAGGGAAGAAAGTCTACTGCGAAGGGTTTTTGGAATGAACACCTGACAGAACAAAATGTATGGCCATGAGAAGCTCTTAGACAAAAAAAAAAAAAAAAAAAGACACTTATTGTGGCAGTCTTTATGGGGGAATCTGTCTCCCACGCCAGCATTTACCCTTCCTGGATGACATTAACCCCAAGGAGCACAAAAAAGTAAGAAAAAACAAAATCACCAATGGGGCACTTATCTATAACTGCAACAAAAGTCAGCAAACAGCCATAGGTAGTCACTGGAGAATGAAAATGCATTCATCTGGCAGAACACAGATGCAGGTAAACAGACTGACTCTAAAAAGATAGTTTTAAACTGACAACAAAGTTGTTCTGTTTATGGTAGGCCTGAATGTCACCTTTATGCCCTATGCTACGCAAGCAGTGTTTGGGTGATGTTCAGCATACCTTTTAAAAGCAACAAGTAGTCTTTGGTAAATGGTTGAACATTCAGGCTTCCATGGCAGGGACTCCCATCTGTTAAAGTGCAGTGTCATCCCCTTTGGTAAAAACTCTGTACCCATGAACTACCACATAGGCAGCAATCTACTTAACACCGAATGCGTGATAAGAGACCTTGGGACCCAGGTGGACAGTAGTCTCTCCTTTGATAGTCACATCACCACAGTAGTCAGGAAGTCCTTCTATGTGGCACACCTCATCATAAAAGGGTTCTCATCCAGGAAAAAAGAGGTCATTGCTCCCCTCTACTCGTCACTCATTAGACCCATTATAGAGAACAATGCCCCTTTTGGAATGTACCTCACAAGACATCTGCAGCAGCTGGAAAGGCCACAGAAGTACCTCACAAAGAGGATTACTGACCTCAAACAAATGCCCTACACTGACCGCCTCAAAAAACTCCAGCTTTACTCCGTAGCATATCGCCTACTCCGCAGCAGATCATTTTTCCTCAGGCACATAGCAAATGCTGGAAGCATGATGAGAAAGAGAGCGGTAATTAGGAACATTTTTTTGGGAATGTAACAAGTTGTCACATTTAAAAAATTCCATACGTCATACTTTTTTGGAAATGTTGAGGGAGCAAATGGTTTTAACCAAGGAAATGATTCTTCTGAGCTTGGATATAGAAATGAATTGCCCAGACATTTTAAGGCTTTACCAAGTTTCATGCTATTTGCTGCAAAAAAGCAGTTACTATAAATGTAAATCAAAAACTAAACCAAATTGTAACTGAAATACTGAATTTTGTAAAGGAGATTAAAGAAAACTGGAAATTGGATCTTTATGAAAGAGAATGAGAAAATTACATAGAAATAAATAGAATTTCCAGGAACAATACAAGGAAAATACTGTTCAGGAGGAGGAGGAGAAGGACTGAAATTTGAGGAAAGACAGGAAGTGAGTAATGTATGTAATGTTGGGGAAAATAAAAATTGTAAAAATGTATACTGCATAAAAATAAAAGACCTAATAAAATGGTTTGTTTTCTTTTTATTACTGTATATGTACCTATGTTCCATTTTTTAATGTCATGCTAAGAGTGCCTTGGGGGGTTGTGGGGCAAGCACTTCCATACTCCATATGTAAATAGCCTGCCTCCTGCATGTCCTTTCTAAATATAATCATCTCTGAAGTTGCAACAGATTGGAGAAAAGAGCAAATTCACTGAAATGGGTTGTCAATGAAATGTTCAACTGTACTTGCCAGTGTGTACTGCTTTTACTGTATTACCTTCTGGTGTATTTTTTTACCTACCAGAACAGCATTTGTTGGTGTAGTCTTCTTTTTTTTCTCTCTGGCAACAAAAGAGAGCTGAAGAGAGTGCAGAATCTGTGCTTGTCTATTAATAGACTGCACTCGTAATAGCCAGGACTTTAGAATTCTGCATCCTATGGAGTATCCTGCTGCTGAAAAAATAGGAAAGACCAAACACTCTCCTCTGATAAACACCTACATCATATATTGAATTTTACAGCAAAGATTCAATTAACTGTCCATCTTCTGCAATGGTGAATTATCAAAGGAATGTACCTTCTCTTAGATCATTGTTAAGCTAGGTAACAGTCCCGTCAGCCAGGATTCAGGTGCTGCATTAGATGATGCCATCCTAGAGAGGGGCACAACAAGGCTGTTTCTAATAAAGAAGGGTAGGACTAGTATGCATATATATCTTAAATATTTGGCAAGTATTTACATAAGTATTCATTATCTGAGAGACTATAACTATTCATGCTCTACACTTAGTGTAGTTATCTGGGAGATGGTTCAGGAAACGTATTATTTGCCTGCTAGCTAGCTTCCATAATAGAAAGACTTCAGTGGTGTTTCTGGAGAAGATAAATATTCTTCTGGTACTGTTGTGTCATTGCTTCTGACTAGAGCAGAGCCTTCATGTGCGACAGATAATCCCCTTCAGAATCATTTGTCCTGTTTAAGTGCCTATGGAAGATACATTTTCAGGACTGTTAGCCTGAGATCCTGAAGAAACTGAGCTTATCTTCCTCAAGAATCTTCTTGGGTTTCCCAAGCATTTTGTTTTTGTAATAATTTTCTATTTGCCTTTTTAGGTCCTTTTTCAGTATCTGGAAAGAACAATTTCACAGGCATTAGGATCATTCTGTTGATAAAATAAATAAATTCCAGATTGCAATTCATCCTCATATAATGTACATCACTAATACCTTTCTCCAGTTCTACACCAAAGAAAAACTTTGAGGAGCAAAGGTGTCTGTCAAGACAACAGGCTATGAACTTGCATCAGAAGTGCGAGGGACTAGTCACTAGAGGAAGGGTTGGTCGTGGAAAATAACCTACTCTAAACTGTTCTAATAGATCTGTCACTATGAACACAAAATTGAGAAAGACTGTAAAACACCAATAACTATGAAAAAAGTAAATGGTCTAGGCACACTGGAATAGGCTGTTAATTGGTTTATTGTAAAAAGTCCACACACAAGCGCTTTCACCCTAACACAATGCAGGGCTTTTTCAAGTGAATAAAACAAGTCCAAAAAAATCCTATTAAATATCCTTGTTCCCCCAAAAAGGCGCCAAGGAATTTAAAGGCATATAACCTCCCATTAAGTAAAACATCAATAATACAACTCTAGACTTTTAACGTACAATCTGTGTAAATTACATAAATAGGAATATTGCACATTCTTTTCTCTATAAGTAAAAAAAAAAAAAAAATTTAAATTAGAAGAAATGTTATGAAATGTTAATAAATTGCTAATAAAATGCTAGTTGTCAGGGTTAACTGTAAACATAGCTATTCTTTTAAATACATCATGTTATTATAATTTACTTGCTTTTTTAACTAAGGTTTTATTGAAATGTGGCCATTTAGACCTGGAGGTTGGTTGCATTTTACTTTATTTGCGTGTAGGTCACCCTACAATTCAACCAATTTTCCCAATCACCCCCTCTAGGGTCCATGATAACCTGCTCTAAAATCCCAAAGTAAAAACCTTTATGGTTCGTTTCCATGTGAAGGTGCTTGTAAAGAGCATTATTGAAACTTTTTCTCCTGATATGGTAGGTATGCTCGTATATGCGTTTGCTCAGTGTTCTTTCTGATTTCCCTACATAGAAACTAGGGCCAGTCCCTACATAGGGCCAAATAAACTATGCCTCTGGACATACAATTGCCCTTCAAGTCACAATACTTTTCATATCATTATTTAACATCACCTGTTCCGGGTCTATACGACTAGACCGAAAGATCACAACAGTGAATGTATGTACATCGACGTACATACTGAGTGAAACTCCTAAACGGTGAAAACTGGAACGCCGAACGTGTTTCATCATCATAATGTGCCACACAGGTAGGTAAAATCTAAACTAAAATATTAATTAGCTTTTGCAGGGGGGCAAGCCCCCTGCACCCCTCATGTGGGGGGGTTTGCCTCCCACACCCCCCTACTTAAATATGCCAATTCCAAGATCGCACTACAGTGGGGAAAAGGATAGATTTCCTTATCCCCATCATGCTGCTGGCTATGAAATACGTTTGGTGTTCCGGTTTTCGCTGTTTAGGTGTTTCGCTCAGTATGTACATCGATGTAAATGCGTCGATGTACATACATTCGCTGTTGTGATCTTTCGGTCTGGTCATATAGACCCCCTGTTCCTTATCAATGATGTATTTACAATAACTGCATCTTCCACATCTAGTTCCAGGGCCTCCCTGATACCTAGCATTATTCTTGTTCTCAAAAAGTGTTTTCAAATTTGTCCGTTTTAAAAAAAAAAAAATAAGGGGTCTCACCTACTTAATGTGCAATGTCCTGGTTGAATTTTAACATCTTCCAATTTTTTTTGACCAAGTTCTTAATTTCTTTTAAAGCATTACTGTATTGAATTACTAGTGTCCTTCCAAGTTCTTGTCTATTGTCATCCCATTGGTTAGAAGGGTTTTGTTGCTTTTTTCCTAGTAAGGGTATATACTTACTATCCCATCCCTCAATAACTTCTGTAGCTACTGCTTTTAATAACTTATCTGGGTAGCCTCTTGCCATAAATAGTATGGACATCAATTGTATTTCATTCATAAAGTCATCCCTTTACAAGGTCATTTTGGCAGCTCTGACCATTTGGCCTTCTACTATGCTTTTTTTCTGCTTCCAGGGGTGTGCACTATTATAAGGAAGGTATGAATTGCTGAATGTTTCTTTACGGTGTATCCTAGATCTCAACCGCCCTTCATATTTGTCCAACCTAACATCTAGATAGTCTATCCCATTAGAATCATATTTATATGTGAACCTTAGAAAACTGGTAGTGGAGTTCAAATATTCTGTAAAGGTGGATAAGATGTCCTTCCCATATTACAAAAATATCGTCCAAAAAATGACAGTATAACTTGATGTATTTCCAGTAGACAGTGTTGAATAGACATGTCATTTCCCATTTTAAGAGGGCCAAATTAGCGTATATGGGGGCACAAACTGCCCTCATAGCTATGCCTTTGACATGTTTAAAGGTCTCACCCTCAAAGTAAATGCAATTGTTTTCCAGTACCATTCTCATAAGTTCCACCATTGCGTCCACATCTACCCTTAAAGAACTCTTTTCACTTAATAGTGCATAAAACATTTCCAAACCCTCCTCTACTGGAATACAAGAAATCGACCACATCAATGGTCAGGAAGTAAACTTCCCCTTCACATATCCCAAATGTTACGCTTTGTAAAAAGTCCAAAGAGTCATTTAATAAATGCTCATAGCCTTCTACTATATGTTTTAAAGAGTGGTCCAAAAAAGTGGCTATAGGGTAGATTTTCGATCCTTCCCCGGAGACAATAGGTCTGTAGGGTGGGTTGATAGTTCTCTTATGGATCTTAGGAATACCAAAAAAAGAAGCAATTCTAGGCTTCTTAATTTGCAGTATTTCACCCACCCTCCGATCAAGTATGTTTTTCATTATTAGTTCCTCTATTGCCATGTCCACTTTCCTGTATAAAATATTAATTTCATTGATAGATACTGGCATATACACATTGATGTCGTATAACATTCTCTGTCATGATATTTGTGGTGTCCAGCCATCAAGGCAGGAGTGGACAATAAACTCTGGACAGCTTAATGACAGGTAGTGTTACTCTACTGTGCCTGATTAGTCTGCTACTCGAATCTTGTATGAAATCCAGCAGTGGTAGCCACTATGAGACCTAGCACAATTAGGCACATGTCTTCTGTGAGACTTAAAGATGGGAGCAGACATACAGTTAACGAATACCTTGTAAGATAGGGAGTAGAAAGCGGTATGTGTATCTGTGTGTGGGGGGGATTGTGAATATCATGGCAGCATTATGTTGGATGCAGACAGTGGTCTGGACCAGAGGGCCTAAATAACATTCCGTCAGTGGATGTATGGATGTAAGTACAACAGACATCTACATGACAAAACTTTGCAATGTCAGCACTGGAGACAGTAAAACAAATTACAGATTTCACAACTACTGACACGTCAAAGCTTGAGTAGCTAGTGCATTAACTTCTGTTTGTGGTGACTTAAATATATTCAAATCAGGCAACTAGATATTTTGTGTTAAAAATCTAAACATCACAAACATTTGCTTTGCCTGTTAGCAACCGGAATGCACATGTCACAGGCACTTTCTCAAGGGGAAGCCATCTCAAAGAAGTAGGTAAATGTTGAGGTCCAAAGTGAAAAGGAGCGGGTTCCATACAAAAAATAAGAAGAAGCAACTCCAAAGATAGCTAGAGATAGAACTAACAAGGAAAATGAGCAATTACTTATTGTTTTGGAGGACAAGATAGGTAGAGATAGAACTAACAAGAAAAAGAAGAGTAATTATTTATTGTTTTGGAGGACAACAATGGCAAAAAAGGAGGAAAAAAAACATGACAATATAAGTCTGGAGACATTTCTTTCAGCTTTGATTTTTAAAGAGGAAAACGATTGGCAAGGATTGCTATGAAGATACAATATGAGATGGTGGAGGATCCAGCAGACTTGAAAAGTTTTATCATTTTATCAGTCAAGCAGTCATAACACCTGTGGTTAAGTCCTGACAGACAATAGCTGAAGATGGACAGTTTTCATCAAATTTAAGTTACATGAATTTTTAGGTCTTCTGACTTTTTCTATTCATACCAAGTTACATAGCTTATGTCAATGTGTCTCCTTCAAAGTGTAGCCAGCGTACATCTCTACTTATTTGCTCAAGAATCAGGGACAAAGTAACATGAGACTGGAGAAAGGAGATTTTGCCAAAAGGGATGACAGCAAGTAGGGGTACAGAAAATAGGCAAAAGGGGGCTGGAATTTACTCGAGAAAACTGTCAAAGGAGCCAATGTATTGGGAATAAATAACTAGAGAGGAAAAATAATAGAGGAATGAGGCCAATAAGATGTTTGGATTACAGGCTAGAGATTGCCTTCTCTACCCAAGATTGTTATCACAGTATAGGCAAAGAGAACAGGACAGGGGAATCTTAAGCGGAAGACCTGCTCTGGTAGAGGTTTTAGTTGACTCTTGAACAGTAGCTGCTCTTAATAAATAAATAATTAGTAGAGCATATAAAACATTGCATGATAACTATTAGGAATCAATCAGAGGTTAGAAAAGATTGAGAAGAGAGAATGGAAAAGCAATTTACAACAGAACAATGAAAGGACACATAGACATGAATCCCAAGTACACAACAACAGTCCAGAAAGTTTAGGATCTTTGCTCAGAAGTATTTGCATAGGCATTTTTTATACCTAAAGCAGATTTCAAAGACTTTTTCCTCGTGTAGATAGATTTTAATAATTTCCTACAGAGTGATCTGTTAGAAATATTGGGTGAGCAAATGGCTGTAACTAAGGAAATGATTCTATGCAGCTATAACATGATCTAAATTGCCTGGACATAGAAAGACCTTGTTAAGTTTAATTCTGTTCTCTGCCAAAAAAAAAAAAGCAATTGCTATAAAATAGAAATCAAAGTCTACACCAACTGTATTTGAAATGCAGAATATTATGAACGAGATAAATGGAAGAGGGATCTTTAGAAAATGGAAGCAGCAAATTACATAGAAATAAATGGAAATTGTGGGAACAATACATGCAGAATAATGCTCAGGAGGAGACGTAAGGTTTAAGGGAAGGCAGGAATTCAACTATTTATGTAATGCTTGACTAATGATAGTTACTAAGAAAGAAAAGATATGTGATATATAGTATATGTAAATGAAAAATGTTTGGTGTGTTGTCTTTTGTTAATATATGTTTGCCTGTGTCTTGAGTGAAAATGTTATAGCGGTGTTTAAAAAAAAAAGAATCAGTGACAAAGCCATCAATAGTAGGTGTACAAAGGTCCACAATCAGGGATAAGTTTTAAATATTATTCTGATTCACTCAAAAAGTTAATAGAGCAACATGTTTTCCATCAACATGCATTATCTGAACAAAAAGTATGAAAATTTAATCCTTGCTAATTTTTTTCCAGAAAATCAAAAATTTATTGAAGGGCAGAGAAAACTGCAAGACATAAATCAGTGGCATTCTGCAAAAATAAGGACAGTTGAGAGGTGTTATGGTAGGGGGTTGGGACTGAAAGCTCGCTTCCAGACAGTTGCCTCCACCACACAGTAGCCAGAAATGTCTCATTTGTACAACAGATGTCTTAACTGCTACCCCTTCTCAGCATAACTCCCATTTATGGTATGTGCCCTACACAATAAATTACATATGTTGTAAGAATAGTAAAAGTATTATATTAAAAGCTTTTCAATTGGATCGTTGTTAATGTTAACAGGCATTCATCCCCTCTAGACACAATTATCTTCTTTGCTGGCCCATTTGTACCCTTTTATTTTCATTAATATATTTGAAGAATGCCATTTTGCCAGGCAAAAATTTGTATCCCTTCCTTTTTTTATGAACAGCTGCTTTATTTTTCCATATCATATACATTACAAAGTGGAGTCCTCATGCATGGCCCAATATCTTACACTTAGCTAGCTGTTAATTACTCAACCAATTAACTGAGGGCACAACCCAAAGACAGAAATTACAGTTAATTTCTCACACCTATTCCATTCCATATGCTACCCACTCATTTATCCTTTCCCCCGTCAGTTATTTGTTTTACATACTGTCACTCGTCCTTCTCTAATATAGATGATGAATAGGCGGGGTAGTTTGTTTATATGCTTTACTACATAGAAACACACCAGGCTGGATAGCAGATTTACAAAATATAAACAAAGTGATTAACAGACATATGCTTACATCTCAACAGCTTACTACAAAATGGCAGTCAAGCATGCACATGCTCAGTATTTATATACTTGTGCAAGCACCCTAGAAAGGTTCTTAAAGTTGTACACACACACTGATCTACATCCTCCTTCTTAAGAATTGGTTCCTATGAAATAACATTAGAATAAGACATGCAATAAAATATAGACATTAGAAAAAACACAATATTCATGTCCAAGTTGCCTTGTATTTGTAACATGGTCTAGAAATATGACCTGATCTAGTAAAATAGCATTCAGAATTGGGTTTAGCAACAGGGACAGTCTTCAGTGAATGACTCATATCAGAAACTTCAGGATTCATCTCAGGAACAGGGATATTCACTGGAACATTCAAAGGAACTGGAACATTGGACAACTCACTCTGAAATGAAAAGAGTCATTCTCACAGGCTAGGTACTGTGGTACAGGCTCAGACACTGGCATCAAATGTTTCCAATTCCGCTTAAACTCTGATCCTTGCGATTCCACAATGTACGATCTCGGCTCTGGGCAAATACTCTTCACGACTCCAATCCGATCATAACCTTTGCACATCTGCATTCTCACAGTCTCTCCTTCAGGTAATGGACTGAGTGGTTAGTTGGACTCATCATAATAAGACTTCTGGGATATGCAATTCTTTAACAGATGGGCTTTCACAAATCTGTTATTCTTAGCACTTGGAACTAATATACTACTGCTGATTGATAATGTAGTTCTGGTTTGTCTTGACATAAGTCTCTGGGCAGCTGGACCAAGATGTTTATCACGAGGAACATTTCTGAGATTCAGGAAAACATCACTATTATCTTATTTTGACTTCTCAAGTAACTGTTTTGCACTTTCTGCCAAAACATTTGACTGTGGATACTCAGGACTACTTGTGACATGAGTAAAGTCCCACTCTTTGGCAAATCTTTTGAATTGCTGGCTAGTAAACTGTGTACCATTGTCAGAAATAACTTTGTGTGGACTACCATGAACTGCAAAGTGATGCTTCATCTTAGTAATGACAGTACTGGACACTAGGTTAGGAAATAGGTCAAGTTCGAACCAACTGGAATAAGAATCTACTAACACCAAGTAATGTTGACCACTCCACTCAAAAATATCAGTCACTACTGTCGACCAAGGTATTTCAGGAATCTGGTTTAGCTGAAGTGGTTCCTTCTGTTGATGTGGCTTTGTAATATTACGTACAGAACAAGATGAAAGTACTCTTTCAATATCTTGTGACATAGAAGGCCAAAACACTAGTCCTCTCACCCTTCTTTTTGTAGAATTGGTTCCTGGGTTGCAACAATGCAAGATAGTGATATACTCTTGTTGCAAGGACTTTGGAACAATGACTTTAGGACCTTTCATGACAATACCATTATCAGACAAAATCTTCTCTCTCTAAGGAAAATAAGGTTACCCTTCTTGAGGTAAGCTAGACTGCTTTGACGGCAATCCTCCACTGATAAAGTGGTTGAGCTTCTATAAAACAGGATCTGAGGCTGTATGACTTCTAAGCTCATTGAGACATGTGGAAGAAAAATTACTCACTTCCATGACTTCAAAATCAAGGTTCTCATTCTCATGCTCTTCAGTGGTATTTCTGGGTGATGTGGATAAAGTATCAGCAAGATAAACAAGTTTGCCTTTCGTATAGACAAGATTGAAACTGTACTTCTGCAATCTCAGCATCATATGTTGCAATCTGGCTGGAGCTGACTGCAGAGGCTTTCTCAAATTAGTGACTAGAGGTTGGTGGTCTGTTTTGATCTGGATTGGTCTCCCATAAATATAATCATTTGGTCTCCCATAAATATAATCATGGAACTTCGAACATGCAAACACAATCACCAAGTGTTCTTTCTCTATCTAAGCATACTGCATCTCAGTTTGGGTTAGAGATCTGGACGCATAGGCAACAGATTGACCCTCTTGAAGAATGACTGCACCAAGACCAAATTTCGAGGCATCACAGGAAAGAGTAACTGGTTTGTGAACATCATAGTATCTGAGAGTTGGTGGACTGGCAATTCTCTGTTTCAGGACATCAAATGCTCTTTGGTGTTGTTCCAAACATGACCAGGATATATCTTTGTGTGTCAGATCTCTAAGTGGTGCTGCTAGTTGGCTTAAATCTGGAATTAACTTGTCTAGGTAGTTAACCATGCCAAGAAAGTGTTGCAGGGCTTGAAAACTGTCTGGAGCTGGCATCTCAAGAATAGCTGTTTGCTTGGAAGGGTCTGGTCATAAGCCTGAACTGGTAAACAAATGACCAACATAAGTAACTTCTCATAATTCTGAGGATTCGACTTATGATTCACTTGATGGACTCGTTCCAGACCTTTCTTGAGGTTTCTGTCATGCTCAGCTTCACCATTACCTCCTACCAAAATATTATCAACTACAATAGCACAGGGGTACACAGAAAGATTTGCTCCATTGCACACTGAAAGACTTCATGTATCCCAAATGGCATTCTTAAAAATCTGTACCTGCCAAATGGAGTACTAAACGTAGTGAACAGCGTGGATTTCTTGTCAAACAAAATTTGACAAAATGAACTCTTTGCATTTAAGACAGAAAAAACAGTGGTATTTGGCATCAGAGCTGTGACCTCTTCAACTGTACACATTGGATGATAAGGACTTTTTAGTGCTTTGTTTAAATCTCGTGGATCAATACATATTCTAATATCATCTGAGCTTATCTTGTGAGGTGCCACCATGGAAGATACCCATTCAGTTGGTTCATCAACTGGACAAATTACACCTTGCTGCACCATTTTGTCTAGCTTGGCTTTGACACTCTGCTGCATAGCTACTGGAACTTTCCCGGCTGGTATGACAACTGGACTGACCTCTGGGTCTAACTTCCTTGAGTACACAACTGGAAGCTTGCCTAGTTTGTCTTTGAAAAGATCAGCATAAGTAGAGAAAATATACTGGGAGAATTTAGAACAGTGGTGTTTCAAACCAACATGATGGACTTCCTTATTAAATGAAAGCAGTCCCATTTTCAAACAGTCTCTGAGCGCTAATAATGACTGGACATGCCTTTTGACCACATAAAATAAGTTGTAGCTTCTCCCAGCAGAACAACATGAAAGTACTACTGAGCTCTCAGTTTGAATCTCTTCACCACCATAACCAACAAGCTTTGCCAAATCAAGCTTCTCACCAGCACATAGTCTAGGAAATGTTTCTACAGACATAACATTGCACTTTGAACCTGTGTCAACTTTAAGTTCTATGAGTTTTCCATTTATCCGGACAGTACATAACACTTCATTCTTTGCCCACAAATCTACTGCATTGACTGTTTCATGAAGTACTGACACATCATCAATATACGAGTAAGGTTGCAGCTTTCTAAATGATCAACTTGTTTCTTTGAATATTCCCTTTTTATAAAAGAATATATGCCCTTTGATTTACAAAACCTTTTGAAATTATTCCACTTATTGCATTTGTGACATTGCTGACCAAAAGCTAACCATTTTTCCCTTTTAGACTCATAACTTCCTCCACAATTACAACAGTTGGTTATGAAACTGGGTGGACAACTGCCCTCACCCTTATGCTTCACTGAGACTGTGGTTTCCAAAGCACACCTTACAACTTACTTGAAAACTACTATGCAAGTGTTGCAAGGTTTACACAGTTGCAGACATGTGCTTGGGCCTGTTTCTGTTAACCACATGCTGCACACTATCTACATGGGCTTTAGAAGGTACTGGAAGCATATTTGTGTGCTTTTCTGTAAGCTCATATATTTGACAAATCTCAGTGGCCTTATTCAAAGTTAAATCACTGTCGCAAAGCAAAATCTTTCTCACACCATCATCTTTAATACCACACACGTCTGTCTTTTATCAATTCATCCCTCGACACACCAAATCTGCGTGTTTTAATCTTGTTTCCCAAATCAGTTATATATACTACAAAAGTTTCACCAAGATTTTGATCCCTTGCATAAAATAAGTGCCTTCCCATTGTAACATTCTTTTGGAGGTTACACATTTCTTAAAATTTACATTTTAAGCAGTTGGTACTCCTCTCTTGATTCAGTGGGTTACAACTATAGGTCAGTTTTTCCCCCTCTCCTGTAAAGACAGCAGGTGCATACATAAATAAACTCTCCATTTCTACAGCGTCTGAATCATCTAAATTAAACAGAATAAATGCCTTTGTACGGTCATCTTTATCAGAAAATGCAGCTTGTATGAAAATATACTTTTGCTAAAACACTCTCCATTTCTCTGCAATATTAGTATCAAACACAACTGGAGTTGGTTTCCGAAAGCTGTCTGTCATGCCGACATATTATGCCTAAACACACTGAAAAATATGGCCTTTGTAATTATATACGAACATGCACACAGCCAGCACTTGTAATAACATTCATATGCATAATAAACTCTTCGAAATGCTTTACTTTGTGAAATATGCTCTGTAACGGCTGGATTTTGTGAAATAACTGTACTGTAATACTGCACAAACATGTGAACATTTCATACACTTCAAACAACTTGAATAACTGATTAAAGCTAAAAAGGTATGCTTAATGAAAAAATGTGGTTGTTTCCCTTAATTTATTCGTTTTATGCGAGTTGGACTTCATTTCAAACATTTTCTGTACTTATTTCTAATATTTCTGTTAATATATTGTAATATCAGATATTTCTGTTTCTTAGAAATTTTTTAGAGCATTCTGAATGCCTCATTTCATATTTTGCGAATAAGAAATAGCTTGTGCAAGTTTTAATACCTGAAATTCGTTTGTGACCTGTTTTGCAAGTTATATGTGCAGTAGGGATGATTTACTCCTATATATATTCCTTCAGTGTTAACTGGGTGCCTCTTGGTCTCAAACTGAAGAATCTGGCCCCATGTCCATTTTAGACATGCCTCTTCTGACACCACCTCGCTCGTCCTTCTCTAATATAGACAATGAACTGGTGGGGTAGTTCATTTATACACTTTATTACATAAAAACACATCAGAATAGACAGCAGGTTTACAAAATATAAAAAAATGATTAACAGACATACATACTTACATCCCGACAGCTGACTACAAAATGGCAGTTAGGCTCGCACGTGCTATGTATTTATACACTGGTGCAAGCCCCTAGAAAGCTTCTTAAAGTTGCACACACACTTAACTTAATTACTATCTTTCTTGTGCCATTTCTTCCCGTTGTAATATTCTTCTTCTTGAGTCCTAGTAATCCCACTTCTTATGGAATTTAAATGCTTACATGAGCATTTTATGCCGTATATTGAGTACATAAATGTTTCCAGATATAACGGAGACATGCTGGAGGTGTAAAAAAAATCATAAGGGGGGACTGCAATTACATTATTTGGGAATGTGAGAAGCTAGGAAACTTAAAAAAAAAGACTTCAGTGATCTAATGTACAAAACTGTAGCTTGGGACTAGCAAACGAATGGTGGTACATTTCTGCTTGAGTTGGATAGACGAGAGAAGTCTAAGTCAGCACACTAAAACTGTGACAGCACTTCTATTAGTTTTTGTTAATAAAGGGATAACTTTGGTAGAATTATTGCCTAACAGCAAGAGGTTCTCTTCGGTTCTCTGCTAGGGCTGTCTTCCGTGTGGAGTGAGCGTGTCTTCTCTGTATTCCTGTGGATGTGGGTTGCTCCAGTTCATTCCCACGGTGGTGTAAACATTACCTCTACATGATGGTCACTGTTGATGTGACACCCCGACCCCATTTGCAAAAAATGGGGAATAGGAGGTTATAGATGGAAGAATAGTAGATGACTTGTATCAGGAACTAACACTAAAAGCGCGGCTAAGCATCATGCAGGAAACGGAACAGAGAGGGTTGTGAAAAAATGCAAACCTACCGCTCCCTCTTCTTTTATACATTAATTTGTACACATGGGTTATGTGGTGTAGGCCAGGCTGTGCCCCTCTCTCTTTAAACATTTAATTTGTACACGTTTCTTACATGGTACAGGCCTGACTTCACCCATAACTGCTCTTAAAACACCAAATAATGAAATGAATAATTTAGGTGAAAATCATTCTGTACCCAGGTCAAACTGTTCACAACATTGCAGATGAGTAACACCAAGGCAACATTAAGCAGCTACATGATAAGGTTTAGGATTAGAGAATTATGTAACATTATTTCCTTCCACACGTACAGTACAAGTTAAAAACCCTGAACTGCTATAAATAATTTTTAAATACTCTCCCTTCCCACACACATTTGTTGCACGACAGTTTTAAAAACTGCGATACTAGGATTTCCTTTAAAAATATATTTGCGAAAGCCAGTCTTGGGTAAGGTGAGAGACGTAAAACAACAAAATATTCCATCTGTAAAAAGACTGTAATTTCTGGGAAAGGGATGGTTGTTGAGCGTAATGACGCAACCCAGAGAAAGCAACAGAGAGAGATGAGGCTAGACAGAGCGAGAATGTGTTTTCTGTTATCAGCGCCTCTTGGAGGCTTGGCATGTATACAGCGACAGTAGTTGTGACCTGGATACGTATCTGCTGAGTGTAGAGTTCCCCTTTTGCCATACGAGCAGGGAAGAGGGAAAAACATATACAAACAAGCTACCGAACGCAGGCCGCTGTTGACCAGTACACTCTGCTCTCTGTGACCCTAACAGGCCATAGGAATATTTGTTATATCAGTAAAGTAATCGTACACAGTCGAGTTTTATACTGTTACACTGCAGCGGTGGAGCAGGAGGAGGCAACCATTATACAGCTAGCTGTAGGAGGAGAGTTCGTAGGCCCGGCCGGCACTTTCTCTGACTACAGCAGCTAAGTAAGGTAAGGGCAAATTTCCTGTGACGTACACTCATCTTATTTGTTTGGTTATTGCAGGGGGTTATAAGAAACCATTTATTTGATTGTTGATTGTGTTCATTTTGACGTAATATCTTATTAGTAATATTAACTCCACTCTTATTTTGACAGCTTAACTGTTAAGGGGCTTGATGTTCGACTTTTTGTTTTGGTCCATTGAAGGACTTTACAAGTGATGAGAGCGTGTGCGTGTATTTGCAGTGTGAGGTGTGCGATTTCTCTCATCGGTCACCGTTTTGGAGGGATAGTGTTGTGAGGTGCGAGTTTTGTTTCTCATGGCACAACAGTGCCCCGTCAGTCCACTGATTAATTGTGTGTTAGCAGTTCACCTAGTCTGTTTCAAGCAGTTAGAGCTGTACCTTGGTCTGGGTGGATTTATAGTGAACCGTGACCGAACCGGAGAAGGTCCTTGCCCAGTTTGTTGTTGGAAGGCAAGAGATGAGCAGTTCTTTAAAGTCAGCGGCCATGAGCCGGATCCAGTGTTTGTAGTGTGCATCCTGTTGTGTCAACCATGGTGTGACAAGCTTCGGCGCCTTCATTTGCCTGCCTTCTTGTTTTCTTCTACGTTTTTACGATTGCTTATGTCACTATTTTATAATTGATCTGTTAAGCTTCGTTTAACACTTTTGTTTTTTGGTGTTGAAGACAGAATAGTTTGCGCGAGGTACTTGCTTCTGGCGGAGAGGACACGTTATTTTTTGTTGGTGGCAGTAGTAAATATAGATCAGTAGTCGTTACTAATTTATATACAAGTGTGTAGCTTTTTCAGTGTGTAACATACGCAGGTTGGTACAGCAGTGGTCCTTGTACTTACGTAGTGTTGTCAACTGAGCCCATATCTCCGGAGATAGCTGCGCTGCGCCCCTCCCCCTCGTTGTCAGATGCAGTGCCTCGTTCTGTTTCTGTGGTCGCTGCTGCTGGAATGGGATGGAGACCTGCTAATTGTGATAATGTGAGATGTTGGGAAATGTGGGTATAAGGTGGCACAGCCGTGTCCTTTTGTGCAGTGTTTTTGTGAGTGTGAAGGCGGATAAGTGACAACATTGGCATGATCCTTCTTCCGATTTGTGCCATACCGCTTTTTGTTTCTGTTCTTAACACTAAAAGTGTGCTGTCAAAACAATCGCGTTTCCTACGGAATTACATATTTTAAAATAGTACCAATCCCTTCTCATTTTCCTTAGTAATTGTGCTTTGTGCCCTCCCCCGGGACGTTTTTCAGTTTCGGGAGAAAAATAAGCTAGCCTTGTCAATAAAGACTTGGATCAGGAATGTAGAACTTTTGCGCCTGAATGGTACTTATTACGAAGAGTGGAATCCTGCTGAACTCCAAAGTTAAGTTTATAATTGGCATTAATAGAAAAAAATGAAGAACTTAGTATTGTCAAATTTTGATTGCCACGGTGTAGTCACTTCATTTTCGTCATTCATTGCAATTGCATCATCGCAGTAACTCAACCCCAAAACAAGATTGGATGAATGCCTAATTTCGCTAATTCGTTGATTCCACATACATGTATGTGTTTCGAGATCCATCTCTCCCTGTCTCTCTCTCTCTCTCTCTATATATATATATATATATATATATACACACACACACACACACTGTTATATAGTGTGTGTATACATATTTTTGTATCTGCAGGTGTACACAACGTCTGTATTATTTGTGTGTGTATACATATATGCACACTTCTGTGTATGTAGATGTATGTATGTTTTATATACGTATATGTATAAACACGTATGTAAGACATGATTTGCAAAGATTTTCGTATTGTGGGTCCTAGTCGTCAACCCCCTTTTTTCATGGAGTTGGAGTATCATGTCAGTTGTTGCCCTTTCTCTATTCAATGTCATTCTTAATACCTCCTTTAGCAGTCATGCCCGATTGTCACAGGTCTTCTCTCACACAGACCATCCACCTCTTTGCTGGACACCCTCACGTCTTTCCCAAATATTCACCAGATTTTCTCCTGTTGTTCTGCCCATGTGCACGAACCACAGTAATCTGTTCTCTGACCTTTACTGCAGTCAGAGAAAACAGATTGTGGTGGTATGGGCACATTTGCAGAAAACTGGATGTAAACTTCATTTCCACACCAATATTTGGTCCTTAGTCATGGAATAATTTTTCTAATTTTCTCTCTCTAATTGCTGAAGTATCTTCTGTTTTTTAGCTTTAACTTCACTGGCCTCCTCACTTTTCTTAGGAAGGATATTGACATTTATTTTATTCTATTTTATTTTATTTCATTTTTGTTTGACAAGATTGTTGCCTTCCCGTGGTTTATAAGTAACAGACTGGCTGACATAATGTATTCCCTTTCCCCTTGTTCTGCTTTCTGCTTCTCATTGCCTGTGACGGCCAGTCCCTTGCATAATTTCCGTTGGAGAAGACTCACATTCCAGCTGGCCATGTGTGTGTGTGTATATACAAATGAACCACCATGGCAGGACTAGCCACCTGGCAGTGTAAAACCTTGGCTCGAGGTGATTGTCACTGCTGAAGTGATACCCTGACCCCATGTGCAAAATGATAAAAGGGGTTGAGAATGGATGGATGGAAGACAGAAACCTGAAAAAACTCTTGGAGGTCACATAGTATTTTTTTCTTGTATGTAATACGATCGCCTTGTTGCACAGGATCCTTAATTTTTTATTGTGATGTTATTTCCTTTAATGTTTGCAAGTTGTAAATCTGGTATAATCTTTCATATGATTTTAGAGTTATTCTTAACTGCCTCTGCTTTTATGAGGGGGTGATATTCTGTAGCCTGGGCCACATCTTTTGAAAAGGCGGTCTCTCCATCCTCTGTTTTTCTGAGAGATATTAGGTGGGATTCCACAACCTGTGCTCTAAAAACCCTTTGTCTTTGCCAGTTCGTTTCACTGGGAGCTGCCTTAGAACATTTCTAGCCTTTCCAGTTTCAGATGAACTTTTCTTTCCCTGTCCTTGCTTGTCCCTCATAATGTATCTGGCCTTGTTACTCCTGCACCCCCAACTGATATTTACCGGAACAAAATAGTAGTCTTAACTTCAACACACTGTCAGTTTGTCCAGGAGAGGGTGTTGTTCCTTCCTGACTTGACTCATCATCACAGTTATTATGCATTTAATTTTTCAGTCGCACCATTAGTGTTTTGCTACACACACAACTCTGAAGTAAAATGGACTCTGCCTTCCATTGAGCCATTTTGTTCAGGCAAGCAAATTATTTGCTATATTAGAGAGAGGGGTGTACGTGACATGACTGAATGGGTAGCCATGGTCATACTTGTGCCTTTTGTCATGTTACGTCAGTTCCCCCTATTTTTCAGATTGTCCTTGCTTAGATCATTTTTCCATCAATGATTTTTAATTTCATTGAATACTGTATAGTCTTCCAAGTGACTCTATCCTAGGAAAGATGAATTATATTAATCAGTTTTTGGGATAAGACTGTCCGAGTTTTCAGGCCTCCACTCTTTTTTTTACCTTTTTTTATCCTAGTCCTGTCTTCCACCATCAAGTGGCTGGGGGTCACCCCTCTTCCTCTGCCAAGTACTTATCTTATTATTACTTACTGTTGGCTCTACCCTTACATCAGCTAAAATTCCACTATTCCTAGCCTGACAGGTGCTTTTCGGTCAGAGCCTGGGTGTTAGTCTTTCTTTTCTATGCCCCATTAGGAGCAGTTAACTGGTGTACACCAGATAAGCTTCTCTACTTTCAGTGGATTGTGGCATTTCTTCAACAGTACATTTTTGAATTGTCTTAGACTGTTAAAGAGCAGAACTTAGGCCCCTGAGGCCTTGTAGTGTACTAAGTGAATAATTTTCCCAAACACGGAATAGTAATTATCATTGCTTCCATTCCTTTTCTTCTAGTTTCATCTGATTCCTAATATGGTGCTACCTCATGTACACAATTCCCAACTTTAATGTGAGCTAGTGCAAACAAAGTGAGACTCTTGTTGATTCTTAAACATTGTAGTTCTCTGATTTATTAATGGACTATCAATATTCCTTTCTTTTCAGTTTGATCTCTAATTGAAACATTTATTTATTCTTTTTCGACCTAGGTAGAACACTGATCCAGTGGACCATTTCAGGCTCAATCAGCATGAATTCAAGTAATATAATAGCCTAAGTCAAGATGAAATACAATGAAACGTTAGTACAAAAACACCATAGTAATAGTAGAACTGAAGATTGAAAATGTAGTACAATGTAAAGCCGTAAGTAATACAAGTGGTTATTAGGTAGTAATAATTCAGTAGTATTGAGAATTTACAGTATGTACTATAAAGAGGAAAAGGGGCCATGGGGGTGGGGAAGAGGGAAGAGTGGTGACAGAAACGGTGGAGGAATGGAGTTGAGGGTAGGATAAGGAGGGAATCTTTGAGGGGTGAGAGAGGAGATGCTGAGGTTGTTAAATGTCAGTTTGTGTTGATATTGGTGTTAAAGCAGAATGAGCCTGCTGATTTAATTTTGCATGCTTCTAAACACCACTGTTTAATAATCTTTCTCAGTGTTGCCTTCCTACATTGGTATTTGCCAGAGGAGTGCAGCAGGTACATTCTTGTATCTAAGCTAGTAGCTTCCACCACCTCAAACAGTACTTCGTTGAACCGATACTTGCTTATGGGAGTTGTCTTAATTATGACAGAGAAAATTGCCTCTTTTTACTTTTTAGTACTTCTTGTATTGTTCTTCCTAAGACACACTATGCAGTGTTCCATCTCGTATCGATTTTTACAGCCAATACCCATAGTATTCTTGATTGTTTTAATGTGATTTCGAGTTGGCTGTCAGCAGGCATACATTGTAATTTAAAAACTTAATATTTGTAGCCCAGCAACATGTTGAACTTTCTGCGCTGTTTTAACTGAAGGACACATGTTGCATTTATATTACTTTGGAAAGTGATTTGGCGTTTACTTAAAGCAAATCCCATTCAGTCGCATACTATTGTTTGAGTTTGTCAGGATTACAGAACTTTCGGTGGAGGGGGATGCAGTAAGGAAGTTTACCGTACACCTGAGGGAAGTAGTCTAGTCTGGTAAGTTGTAGAAATGTGGAGGTGAGGAAGATATACTTTTGTCAAAGTTGAAGCCACACAGTGCCAGCATTTATTTTTTTTTTTATATTGTATGGTGCACTCTTAATTTGCTTAGTTATTGTAACTGTGTACGTACTTGGTAATGCTTTCCAAAGTCTTTGGGACAGTGTTTGTTCTTATTTTTGGCTCTTGCCTCCATGGTCTTTGCAATGTTTTACTTAGTTGGAAATTTTTGGAATAGTCCTCTGTACTTGTGCTGTCTGTTATTGACTAATCACTGCATTGTGCATGCCAGCTTTCCCCATGACTAATCCTGTCTTGTACCATAACAGAACATGAAGCAGTAACGCCGAAGTGTTGAACCCTTAGTTCTTTGCCCAAGTGTATATGTCATATACAACACTCTCTTGTATGAAGTAGTGAAATTATCATGGTCAAATCTGTTGTTCTGATGTGCAGGTGGATGTTGTAAACATGGTAAATTCAAAGACAGCCTTTAGTGTCTGCCTTCTTAATTTCTACTGTAAATACATTTAAAAATTTTCAACTTGGGAATTGTCTAAGCCTTGTGTCTTAGTTATAGTTACATTAATTATCAAGTGTTTCATTGTAAAAAAAAAAACAAAAAAAACTGCAGTACTGTGTCTAGTAGTCCTTTACCCTTTGCTGGTTATTGCGTGTGCCAGCCATCTTCCATCTCTATATACTCTAAGCTGTGCTGCTGAGCTCCCTGAAACTTTGCATATTATTTTTGGGCCAGGTTTTGTTTAACGGTATTTTAAGCAGAGGAGAAGTATCAACATCCTGGAAGAATGCAGTGGTGGCTGTAATACCTAAAGAGGGTAAAGAGCCATCAGCTCCAGCTTCATACAGGCCAATTTCAATCCTAAACTTTGATTATAAAATGTTTGTCTATAATGGCTAAAAGAATGGCAAAGGTAGTGCCAAAATTGATAGCTATGGATCAGTGATTTTGTGGAGGGAAGACAACATTAACAGTACATTGATGATGCAGAATGTAAGAAAATACCACTATTGTTGGTATGTCAGTAGGTCTTGATGCAGAGAAAGCATTTGACAGAGTAAGTTGGGAGTAAGAGCAGGGCAATGGAAGCAGTTGCATTCCCCTGATAAAATTATAACGTTGATTAGGAAGATACATGAGAGATTGGAGGCGAAAATTTAAGTGGATGGGTTCCTCTCTGTTAATTTCTTTTTGAGCAGAGGAACTAGGCAGAGGTGTCCTCTTTCCCCTTTATTTGCATTATATTTAGAACCATTGTCAAATAATATAAGGGACTCAAATTCAAGGATAGAATTGGTATGGTAGTCAAGAAAAGCTGACTGTATTTACAGATGATATTTTATATCTGATAAAACCGTAAAAGGAAATGCCAATGTGTTCTAGAACATTTTGAGATGGTTTCAGTTGTTTTTGGGATACAAAATTAGTGACGAAAAAAAGACAGTAGCTGTAAATTGTGTACCCACACCCAAATTGGTTGAACAATATCCATATTTATGGGGACATAATAAACTGAAGTATTTATGAGTATGGATTAAAAAGGATTATGGTGTGGCAGCTAAAGATATGTGGGAAGAGACTAAACAAAAGATAATACCAAAACTGAGAAATTGGAAACTCCTGTTTTATGGATATCGGGATACTGTCGGTTAAAATGTTTTTAGTCCCTTTCATTTTATACACAGGTCCGGAATTTTTTATCAGCCAGAGTAGGAGTTGTGGGTAGTAATTAATGAAGAGCTTAAGAATTTTATCTGGGAGGGGAAGATAGCAAGAGTCAAGTGGGATAAGCTGATTCTTCCAACAGAACAACATGGTATCAAGGATTGATATGAGAGTATAGGCAAAGAGAAATAAATAGTGGAATCCCAAGTGAAAGGCCAACACTAACATTTTTAGTAGAATTTAGAACAGAAGCTGCTGTTAATGAGAGATGATTAGTAGAGCATATAAATAATGCATGATAACTAAAGAATCACTCAGTGAAGGTTAGAAAAGATTGGGAAGAGAGATTGGATAAGCAGTTCACAAAGAAACTGGGAAGTATATGTACGACTGCCAAATAATGCCACAAAGTCTAGAAGATTTAGTATCTTTGTTTGGAAGTGTTTACAGAAGTAATTTTATACCTGAAGTAGACTCCAAAGATTTTTTCCTCCGGTAGATAGCAAATGGAGGTGTGATGTGGAAGAAAGAGATCATTGTGGACATATTTTTAGGAAGTGTAATGAGTTGCCAGAGTGATCTGCAGGGAATCTTTTAAAGTCAATCAGAGACGCTGGGTGAGTTTTGGTTCCTTTAGAAAAAGGCAGGAGTAAATTACATAGAAAAAAATGGAAATTGTAGGAACAGTACATGCAGAATAATGTTTTGGAGGAGGAATGAGATTTACATAGCTCATCTCATTCAAATCCTGCTTTCTTTTGATGTTTGATAATGACTGGGTAGATTATAAGTGATGTATAATGTTTGCAACTAAATGTATATCAGTATGGTTTGTTTCACTTATAAAATGTATGATTGTTTGTCATAAGTGGTAATTTTTAAGAAAGGTGTTTCTTGTTTAAAAAAAAAACTGAAGTTAGCCTGGTTAGCCGGTTCAAATGGAGTAAATGTTGGCTTCTCTAACACTAAAATTGAGAACCCAAGGAGAGGGTCACTGGTTTTCTTGGAGGCCTCTTATGCAAAACCCATTTAAAAGCAATTTGAATTGAGAATTTATTTAAAGAGGAGGATCCATGAGCAGACATGCTGAACTGACCTGATAAATGAACCTTGATAGAGAAGTAAGAAAGGGCGTAGGATAGTAACTCACCACAAATACTGTAAAACCAGAGAACAGCTTGCACTGAATGGGTGCTGGTTATATTTGCACCAACTGGAAAACCTTTTTCATTTGCTTCTACATGATTTTGTAGTAGCAGGTTTTCTTGCATCCATTAGTACCTGCTGCACATCCTCAGTAAAGACATGCCTAAAAGGAATTATGACCATATCATCCAGGCACCTCCTTACTGATGCCATGCAGCAGCTCAGCTTGTCTGCCCCACAGTTTTGCTCTGGAATGTAGGATGCCTGTAGAATGAGGTTGTGCCTTGTAGCTATATTCCAAGGTAATGTGACTAGCCTTTTTTTCTCTTGCATGTTGATGTAGCACATGACTGTAGTTTTATGTGCAATATCTTGAAGAGGTCCTGGAGACCAAAGATGATTTGAAGAGTTGAATGCCTTTATCTGGGTAAGTGTTAATTTATATTGCATCTGTTCTTGGTGTCCCCCACAGCTTGCACTGTTATCTTTTCTGAAACTGCTCCCCAAGCAAAGTCCAAGGTGTCTGGGGTGAGTGCTTTTGGAAGAGGGAAGGAGAAGGGGAGACCTGGATTTAGGGATATCTGTTGTCTCCTCAAAATTTCTGTTCTGACAAACCCCAGAACTTAGATTTGAAAAGGCAAAAGATGTTGCTGCTGGGACGAAAGTGACTTCAGATACCACTGTATCTTTCTTTCTGGAGTCTTGCCAGGGGTATCATGAGAATCCTAGAAGCCATGAGACCCAAAATACTGAGGTATTCCCCTCATAGTGGTAGAAGTCGGAGTGAAAAATCCTACAAATAGATCTCTATATAGATCTGTTTTTTTTCCCCTTTGAATGATGAGCTTTTTGAACTGTGGCATCAGGTTAACATCCCAGAAACACAGCTCTGTGGGAAGGAGTCGCAAAAGACTTTTGAATGTTCTCTTGGGATCCCAGCTTGTATAAGAGATCTCTCTCCCAAGAGAGAGATTTCTGATACTGAAAAGGACTCTACAAGATAAGCAAATTGTCTAAATATGGGTAAGTGTGAATACCCTGTAGCCTGCAGTAAACTATAACTGGGTAACTTTGGATTATCGACTGCATCAAGAATGTTCACAAAGGGTAAGACGGAGAACTGATAACGTGATCCAGACACAAAAAACTACAATGTGGTAAGCATTTTTTAAATCTAGTGTTACCAGGAAACTTGAATGAGGAAGAAGTAACAGGTTGTGAAGTGATGTAGTAGTTTTGAATTTGGGCAATATCGCAAACAGATTTAAGAAAGAAGGATCCGGAACACTTCTCCAAGCATTTTTGGCACTAAAAGCATCCCCCAAGCATTTTCATTTTTGGCACTAAAAGCATCCGTGAATAAACCCCCTTTCTCGTCTGGGAAGGCAGAACTGGTTCTATCACTTGGTCGGTCAGCATGTGATGAATGACAAGGTGGAAATAAGAGTCTGGTTTGGAGGATGAGGAATTACCCCAGAAAGGAACAAGTTCCTCCATTTGTCATCTGTAACCTTGATCTTTTGCCAAAGAAAAGAGATTTCGACTTTCTGGGAAATGAACCCCTATAATGCCTCCACGAACCTTCACCACACCTCCAAAATCAAAGCCGTTTTACTGCCCACTGATAATTCTCTATCTTCTCACAGCCTGTGAATATCAATACCTCCCAGCCTCTCAACTACCCCAGATCCAAAACCAGCACTCCTAATCTACCAAATAACTTTAATCAACTACTACCCCACCTCTCCTCTAACTCTTCGAATGTAAAAACTCAACATCCCATTCGAGCCACATATTGCAACCCTAGAACCAAATACTATCACAAACTCTTAATGCAACTCCAGAGACTCTCAGTCAGATTACAACCTAACCTCATAATTGATGGGGACATTCACCCTAACCCAGGCCCAAGCCCATCTGATGTTACCAGCCCCACAAGAAACACCCCTACTAGCCTGTAAAACCCAAACAAACCCTCCAACTCGCTCCTAGTCTGTCACCTAAACATTAGAAGTATAAATAATAAAATTCATTACTTACATGCCCTCTTGGATGTACATTCCCCTGATGTACTGTGCCTTACCGAAACCTGGCTGAAACGTGGTACTACTAATAATGAGGTTATACCCCCAGGTTATAATATATTAAGACTAGACTAGGGAGGGGGGTAGCCATTTTGTATAAATCCAAACCAGAAGTAACCAAATCTAGTACTCCACATGCCTTACTAACTGATAATGCAGAAATACTCATCACTAAGTTACAAATCAATAAACACAAATCTATAAACTTTGTGTGCATCTATATTCCTCCAGGTAACAACACAAATACCCTGGAGGGCATCCTCCAATGGCTGTCCGTTAATTGCCCCCAAGAAACTATTGTTCTTGGGGACTTTAATATCGCCTGGAACACCCGTTCCTCGGACTTCCCCACCACCCATATAAATTTGCATGGCTTCACCCAGGACATATCTTCTCCCACTAGTTGGTAAGCCTAAGAATAAGGAAAGTATCCTAGACTGGATATTAATAAACAACCAACCCCATATATGTAAAGCAGGCACCCTACCTGAGGACATCGGTGACCACTTCCTGACCTATATACTCCGGAAAAGAAATGACATCCCTCAACAATCTACCTTCAAAACCATTAGGAGTAATAAGAACTGTATTCGGACTAAATTCAAAAATGATCTTTAATCATGTGACTGGACTAACCTAAAACTGCTTCCACTAGATGAAGCAGTCTCGTACTTTAACTCTTTTAAGTTTCTTGCTGTCCTGGATAACCATGCTCCCAAACATACTGTCCGAACCAATAATAAAATAGCACCATGGCTGACAAAAGATTCCAGACAAAAAAAATCATGTACAGAAATAAAGCGTGGGCTTCCTGGAGAACCACTAAATCCCCAGAAGACCACCTTATATATAAACAACTAAGGAATGATACAAAGAAGTCTATTATGCTAAAAAAAAAAAAAAAAAAAAAATACTGTCATCTGCAACAAAAACACCAAAGCCATCCACAAAAATTTTGGTGTAGCATAAATAACCTTCTCCACCCAGGATAATCATCTACCCGTACCCCCTTGACTGCCCTCCAAAAAATGTTGCCAACACGTAACACTTTTTCTTTACAGAAACCGTTCAATCCCTTGCCGACAAACTAGCCCAAGTTCTACCGATCCCACACCCATTAATCATACCCTCTTCAAATTTCAGCCAGTACCAACATCTTTTATTAGGTCACTAGTCAAGAAATTGAAACCCACCACCCTTGCAGCAGACCTACTTACCTGCAGAGCATCTCCAAAAAGCCACCGATGAAATAGCGTATTCCATTTCAATACTAATCAATAGATCTGTTGTTGAAGCTTATATCCCCTCTATCTGGAAAATTTCCCACGTTATTCCTCAACTTAAAGGGGGAAATTCCACTGAACTCTCAAATTACAGGCCTATAGCCATCCTGTCACCCTTGGTTAAAATTATGGAAAAATGTATCCATAAACAACTCCTAGCCTATCTTAATCTAAACAATCTCCTAGCTCCCTCCCAGCACGGATTTAGACCTTGCCACAATACAACCTCAGCCCTTCTTTCCTTCTCTCACACAATAAATCAAAACTGTAATAACAACAAGCTCTCCTCAGCCCTCTTCCTAGAACTGTCCAAGGTATTAGACATGGTAAACCACCAGCTACTGTTGGGAACACTAAAAACACTTTCCATAGATAACCTAACAATTAGCTGGTTTCATTCCTATCTAAGTGGCAGACAACAAGCTGTACTATGGAAATATAACTCATCTTCCCTATTACCATTCACCCTTGGAGTCCCCCAGGGGTCTATATTAGGCCCCTTCCTATTCTCCATCTTCATTAATTATCTGCATAAAGTCATCCCAGATGCAACTTCTATTTAGTATGCAGATGACTCGATCCTAATCTGTGCTGCCACCTCCCCCACAAACGTACAGTCTTTATCCCAAAACACCTTCAACAAAGTAGAGAACTGGCTCAGTGGTCTCTGTCTACTATTAAATCCAAATAAAACTAAGCTGTTACTCCCCCCCCCCCCCACTCGTAAGGTCCCTTTACCGTCTCTCACCATAACATCTAACAGTGGTACCATAATTTCCCCAGAACCAAGTACTAAACTACTAGGAGTAGTAATCAACAACAACCTTAAATTTGATGCTCACATCGCCACAACTATTAAAATAGTTAATAAGAAACTAGGCTCTTTATACGAGATTAAACCATTCCTAACCCCATCAGCTAGGACTGTGAATGCCTGTACACATTTACTATCAACCCTTCTTTATGCCTCACCCATCTTTGCAAATCTGACCTCAATAAACTTGCTAGCTGCTACAATAATATTGCCAGATTTGCCATAGGATCAGCATATAGAAAACATCACTGTCTAAACCTTAAATCACTAGGCTGGCTAGAACTTACCTACCAACTTCAATATAACCAATTAATAGTTCACAAAATTCTCTACCAACTAGACAGCACACCCATACTGAAAAATATTATCACCTCCTACAGTAACCTAAAAACACTCAGCTTCTCCAACAGAACGCTAGTACAAACTGTTAAATCCAACAATTCAGCTGGTGAATCACTATTTACCAACTCTGTTGGCCAAACCTGGAACTTACTTCCTGCGGAGCTTACTACAGTTCCCTCCCTAACCCAATTCAAAATTATCTCTTAAACACCTACAAATGCATTGGCTTTGTCCTTGTTCAAACCCTGACTAATCCCTCCTCAAAATACTATCTCTGTAAATGAAAACCTTAGTACATGTAGAAACTTTCATTGTATCACTCTGATTCATTAACTGATTAGAAAATTGATTACATGTCTCTTACCTATGGGAAAGTACTAAAGTAAGGATGATAAGTTGGCACAACCATGTATTATTAAAATCTATGTTAACTACTAATAATGTATGTGTTCTCCCTTAAAAGTTAATTTCTAAATATTTCCTGTGTGTATTCTAGAAAATCTTGAATGTGTGTGTATCTTTTGTTGAACAAATGTCCATTTTGTAATATTTCACTGTATGTATCCATGTAGTGTATGTCTGGAGCTTTTCTCCCCGGGCCTCCGCTGAAAACGGACCTATAGCCATTCGAACGTTCCCGGTTAACAAATGTAAAATAAATAAATAGATAAGTAATCTCAGAGAAAAATAAATTCCCACAAGGAGAATTGGAAACTGAGCTCTCTTTTGAGGCTAAATCAGAAATCGTAGGGGAGAACCCTGTAACTTTCCCTTCCTCCTGTCCAAATTCAGAATCTTGACTCTCTTCTGGAAAGGAAGTATCCCTCTTTTTTTTCCTTTGCCAGAAACCCTTACAAGAAAGAGCAATAGCCTGAATTAAATCATAAACTACTTCTGTCTTGTAGATATATGCTTAGTTTTTTGCTTCTTTTTGACAAGAAAATGGGGCCAGCAGTGCTGTTAGAGGCAGCAACAGCTTCCCTAGGGTGGGCACAACATTCTGACAAAAGGAAGCCTTCCCTGTTCCCTCTCCCAGGGCGAACATGAGTGACTTTACCTCTCCCACTGAGGGGACTCCCAACAGACACAAGGAACATGGCCAACCCCTGTTCCGTAGTGGCTATAGGTGCTACACCAGAGGGATTCAGGCTAAAAGATGAGTGGTCTGCAGTACAACAAATGGCCACCGCAGAGTCGCCCACCTGTGGCTGACAGATTGCTAGCATGCTGTGGTGATGGACTGTTTGCTTAACTTTTTTTTCTTTTTTGTGGCTGGAAGAAGTACCAACAATGGGACTGACTGTCTGTTCTATGGTCAGGCTGAAAACTGTCTCTTTCCCAGGAAAAACAAGCAGCAAATGCGTGTACAAATAAAGTCTTTTAAAGCACTTTAAAACACTATGCTAGCCCCACAAAGTAAAATAAACACAATTACTACACAAAAAAAATTTTTTAGTTACTTTAAACAACTTTTAAATTGACAGGGGAAAAAGAACACTTCTGTTTAAAAATGTAGTCCCATTAAAAGCAAAATTGTTAAATGGAAGGATTTTTTTCCCCCCAAAGAGTACTTGTCTGTCCAGCAAAGTAACCTTGATAAAGGAGTAAGAAAGGGCCTCAGAGGATTGTACTCCTCCTTGCAGTAAAGCTCTTAAGGGTTTGTTGTACAGACTTGTCTTCATCTCTGTTTGCCTGACAGCTTTGGTGTGTGAAGTTGCCTTGGAGCTTTTGAAGCTGGCTGACTGTAATTTCCTTGGCAGGTGTAACACATTTAGCCAAGGCTACAGCAGCAGTGATCATTATGGCGAAGATTTGGATATGATAGTTGAGCAAGACCTATCTTACTTTGTATGTCATGGTCTGCCAGTGGCTGGGAGTACTGTACCAAATCAATACCAGATAAACAGTTGTCGTGATTGTTCTACTATCCAGGCTGATCACTGGAGATATCCTTTTAAAACCTGGTGCTAGAACAGGTCATGTGAACCTCTCTGTCACTACTTGCCACTGGATGATCCAGTGCTGCTTTGGCTTATCCTCTGGAAGATCAGCTAAGCATCATTCAGCTTATCCTTGCTTAATGAATGTCATATAGAGGATTACTTAACCATTTTGAAAACTAATTGAATGGTATGTTTATTAAAGAGAACTGTGGTCTGCCAAAGGCTACCTGCTTACCAGCTACTGCGCTGCTTTAAAGGTTGGTGAATGTGCCTTCAAGCATGTTGTATCATATTTTGGAAGAAAAGTTCCAGTTACTTTTTATTCCAACACAGACCACTTTCCATATGCATGTTGAACCTTAAAGAAATGCTACAGAATGCCTCAACTAAGAAATATCTTTTATAAAATAAGTGTTTAATTTAATACAACCCTTGTTGAAGACCGGGATCATTGCTAATGTTTACTACTGCAGTAAGTAATTCCACAGTAAGGCAAATGTTAGAGTAGATGGAGAGCAGGCAGACAAGTGCATGAGTAATACCTAGAACTTTTGCAGACCACAGCTGTGTGTTTGTTTTTCACACACTGTTGCATCATGATCATGGAAAGACCCTTTCTGCCATGGACATATACTTTTCCACTCCTTAACAGGTCTTACTCCAGGACCCAGAGGAGTGGGAAGCTATCGTTCAGAAAGTCCAAAGGACCTTTCCAGGTCTCATGTAGCAATGACTCCCCCGGGGCAGATGGGGGAGTTACAGTGGAAGATGCCATGCTTGAGGCAGAGGTGGCCTGCAAAATCGGGGTTCCAGGGAATCGTTCCCTGGTAACTCCTATCAACATTCCTGAATGGAGGCAGTCTGTCTGCCTGGCTAATTATAACAATGGACAGTTGGGTGCAGAGGATTATAACCGGAGGTTGCAGTATCCCTTTTTCAAAGCAACCCAGACAACCAAAAATAATTCTAGATGTTCCACCCAGTCTCAGGAATGCAGCAGTCTTAGAAATTCAAAAACTGCTTGACAAAAGAGTCATCCAAGCAGTCCTACCAGACCAAATAGGATCCAGAGTTTACTCAAGATTCTTTTAGTGCCAAAGAAAACGGGGGACTGGAGACCGAGTTTTGGATCTCAGTGTGTTGAACAAGTCAGTTCAACAAACCAAATTCTGGGTGGTTACAGTTCACTCTCTATACTTTTGTTCTTAGGAAAAGATAATTGGATGTGCTCAGTAGATCATCAGGATGCGTGTTCTCACATAAAAATGAACAAGCTCTCCAGAAGATTCCTGCTCTTCCAGCTGGGAGCCAGTCATTATCAGTTCAGAGCCCTGCCCTTTGGTCTCACCACAGCCTCCAAGGTGTTCACCAAATGCTTTTTGTAGTGGTAGCGGCTCATTTCAGACTGCAAGGATTCAGTGTGTTTCTATACCTAGACAACTTGCTCATTTCCACACCCACCAGGAATTTACTGTTCCGGGCAAGGAACTATGTTCTTCAAACTTACTCCTTGCTGGGGATCGCTGTAAACTACGAAAAATCCTATCTAGAGCCAACACAGCAGTTATAATTTATAGGAGTGGTTTTAATCACAAACACCGGTATCACATCTCTTCTCCAGAAGGACTTCATAGGATAAAATCGTAAGTCAGCCAGATTATTCGCACCAAAAAAGTGACTGCAAGACTGTTACAAACTCTAGGATCAGTGGCAGCCACCATCACTTTAGTTCCCTTGCAAGACTTCAAATGCGAATCCTACAATGGCTGTTGGTGTCACAATGGTGTTTACTGAATCGGCCAATGCCCCATCAGGTATTGATCACCAATTTATGCAACAAAGACCTGAATTGGTGGCTTCACTCCAGTGAAATTTTGCCAGGGCGACCCTTTGTCCCTCCTCAACCCCAAGCCATAGTGACCAAGGACGCATCCCAGATAGGATGGGGGGCATTTTCTGGGAAAGACTGTCCAAGACACTTGGTCCAAGTTAGAGGCCAGTTTGCACATCAGTGTTTGAGATGAGGCAGTGCTTTTGGTGTTGCAAGCATTCCAAGAAACCCTCCCCTCGGGAACGAGTGCGATCCAGACAGACATGTCAGTTGCTTGGTACATCAGCAAGCAAGGAAGAACCAGGTCTTGCCCTCTTTGTCAAGAAGCACTCAGGGTATGACAATGGGCAGTTTCATCCAACCGCTTTCTAATTGCAATGCATATTCTGGGGAGCTCCAGTGTGATTGATTGTGGACAAATTGAGCAGGAGCATCCTAATGCCTCACGAGTGGTCTCTCAATCCTTTGGTGATGGAAAGGATATTCTGCCATCTCTTTGCACCCCCCCCCCCGAACAACAAGTGCAGCAACTACTTTGCTCAATTCTCCCTTACAGGGGAGTCACTGAGAGATGATCTTAATGATTGGCCCTCCGATCTGTTGTATGCCTTTCCCTGATACCTCTCATTTCCCAGTTTCTGAAGGAAGCCATCAGGTCGAAGAATAGGAAAATTCTCATTGCCCTATTCTGGCCTCGACAGATATGGTTTCCCTTTCTTTGGCCTCATCTAATTCAGAGACATTGGACCCTGGACCCAGCTCCAGACCTCTTGTCCCATCCAGAGGAACTTGTTCATCCGAATTTTCAAAATCTCAAGCTCACTGAGTGGCGCCTCCAGTTCCAGTGATTGTCAGGCATACTAATCTCACTGCCCCAGTTCAGTGAATTGTTCCAGCCTCCCATAAACCTTCGACTAGAAGATTATGCAACAGCAAGTGGCAATTTTCAAAATGGGCTACAGAGAATAACCTCGACCCATATTTTGCACCAGTTGATAAGATCTTAGAATTCTTAGCATCACTTTTCGATGCAGGAACATCCTTGACCATATGAGTGCATCTAGCTGCAATTTCCAACTTTTATAATGGTTTAAATGATACAGCTCTAATGTCCCACAAGCTTTTAAAGTTTTTCTGAAAGGAACCTTAATGCTAAGACCTCCATGCAAGGATTCTTCCACACCTTGGTACTTGAATCTAGTGCTGCAGTCTATAATTTATTCCCCATTTGAGCCATCTGCAAATTTCGATTTGAAGTATATATCTTGGAAAACCTTATTTTTGATTGCTATTACTTCTGCTAGGAGAATATCAGGACTACAAGCCTTATCTCGTAAGCCTCCATACCTAACCTTCCATAGAGACAGTGTCTCCTTGCAAACTAATCCATCCTTTCTGCCAAAAAGTAATGTCTTGAGACTAATATCAGTAATATGATGCAAGTTCCCGTATTTTTCCTAAATTTTCAGACAAGGGTGAATATTGTCTACATTTGCTAGATGTTCATAGACTATTATGTTTTTACCTTCACAGAGCAAAAGAATTCAGAAAATGTGACCAGTTGTTTCTTTTTCTTCTACTACTTTGGGTAAACCAGTTTCTAAGGTTACTCAGGCTAAATGGCTCAAGGATTGTATAACCTTTTATAACAGAAGGAAAGTGCAACTACCAGGCCCTGTAAAGGCACATTCAACGAGGGCAGTAGCCACTTCTGCAGTTTTTCTTTCCAGAGCTTCTGTAGATATGTGCAGGAGCTACTTGGGCATTCCCGCATACCTTTATTACTGATTACATGCTGGATCTTGTCTTTAGGCGATGGGGCATCATTTTGGTTGAATGGTGCTCAGGAATATACTTTCATGAGACTTCCCAGGATTTAGGTAGCTGGGGACTCTGTCCCAAAGTCAATGGGTGAAGATTGACAACATCAGGTGAAGAATTTGTCTAACTGTATTTCACTTGTCCTTGACATTTCCACTCTCCTTTCCTCTGCCTTTCAGGCTTCTTGGTGGAACGGATCTACCCTAATAGATTGGATTTTCTTTTATGAATACAGATATGGTCTCTGATCTCTTGTTTCCTGTCTGTTACTATCTTGTGAAACTCAATCTGAGGTAATCCTCATTGGAACTTGATTTGCAACAGTGAGGATGTGTCTGGGGAGTCCATAAGGAAAAATAAAACAAAGGAGGGTAGATTTTTGAAGTAATTTTATGAAAATATTTGGCATGGAAGATGTGAATTCAGTAACAAGAGTTAGTGAATTTACGTATTATTCCCCCAAGATATAAAAACTGGGCTAGGCTAGATGGAATTTGCATTTCCCAGGAACATGTGCATTTTAATTGAAGGTCTTGATACCCACCCTATAACTATTACAGATCATGCTCCAATGATAGCTAAAATAAAAACGCAGAGTAATGAAATAAAAATGAGACCTTGGCACTTTCCCACCTATCTGTTGAAAAGAGGGACTTTAAGGAATGGGTAGTGGAGATTATTCAGGAGCTGATAGGATAGCAATTTCTTCTGAAAATATAGCTAGGGAGTGAGGTAAAATTAAGGTGACGTTTAAAAATAGGATAGAAAAAAAAGGGAGCTGTGGTTAAGAAGTAACGGGAATTATTTAGAGGGACTGACAAATGTGAACATATTGCCGAATAGGGGGAATCTCACAGAACAAGAAGAGGATCATCTGCAGAATGCTAGGCAGAAAATAAGGGATTACCTCGATAATATGTACAAGCTTAGAAAGATTGCAAGTATTTTTTGATAACACTGAAGCACAAAAACTTTTAGCACGACTCAGGAAAACGAAGTAGAACGGGTTGTCGCCAAACTTGGGGAGCCTATAACAAAGAAGATAACGAGATCCTTAAAAGTATTAGAAATATTTCAGAAATTCTTAGTCTCTATAAAGCAGAGAAATATGAAAATCAAGAAAAGACACATGGAAATGTTTATGGAAGAATTAAATATGCCAAAGTTAGAGGTAGATTAGGCTCCGTTACTAACAGGATAGGAGGAGATGAGATAAAATTTGTGATGTATAACCAGTCTACAGGAAAGTCCCCAGGAATAGATGGTTTTCCTGTGGAAGTTTGGAAGCTGGGAAGAAAAAACTGATAAAGATCTGGAAGATTTTGTTTAAGAGGAGGAGATGTACCACTGTCCTGAAGAAAGCCGTAGTAGCTGTAATATCTAAAGAGGGTAAGGATCCATCAGATCCAGCTTCATACAGGCCCATCTCAATACTAAACCACAATTATAAAGTGTTCATGTGATAGCTAAAAGAATGCCAAAAGTAATACTAAAACTGATAGCTATTGATCGGTGTGGTTTTTGTGGACGGGGGGGGGGGGCTAACATTTGACAAAATTAACAGAATATTGATGATTCAGAGGGAAGCAGAATGTAAGAAAATACCTTTGTTGTCTGTGGGTCTTGATGCAGAGAAAACATTTGATAGTCTAAGCCGGGACTTGGGAGCAGGGCAGTGGAGGCATTTTCATTTCCTGAAAAAAAAATATAAGGTTGACTAGGAAAATATGTGAGGGATTGGGGACAAAAATTAAGTGGATAATTTCTACTTGAGCAGAGGAACCAGGCAGAGGTGTCATTTTCCCCTTTATTGTTTGCATTATATTTAGAACAGTTGGCAAAGAAAATAAGGGACTCGGAAATTCAAGGATATAATTGGTGTGGTAGTCAAGAAAAGCTGGCTTTATTTGCAGATGATATTATTTTGTACCTGATAAAACCAGAAAGACATTACAGTGTTGTGGAACATTTGAGACCTTTTCAGATCTTTTCGGGATACAAAATCAATGAAGCTAAAACCAAGGCAATAGTGGTAAATTATGTACCCATGCATGAACTGGTTCAGGAATCCCTATATTTATGGAGACATGATAAAATGAAATTTTTAGGAGTGTGGATTAAAATTATTCTATTGTGGCAGCTAAGGATATGTGGGAAGTGACAAACAAGATAATACAAAAACTGAGAGAATGGAAGCTTTGTGGTATAGATATGGATAGTAATATAAGCAGTTAATGTTTTTAGTCCCTTCAGTCTTCTACACAGGTCAGGCATATTTTTCTCAACCAGAGGAGAAGTTGTGGGTAGTAATTAATAATGAGCTGAAGGACTTTATCTGTGAGGGGAAGATGGCAAGAGTAATTTGGTATAAGATGATTCTTCTGTAGAACAGGGCAGATTGGGATTACCCAATGTGAAGGGGTGTTATAGAGCTACACAGTTAAGACTCCTATACATAGCACAAGCAGAAAACCATAATTCCGAGTGGAAAGGGATGATGATGAAACACTGGGGAAAGGGATGATGATGAAACACTGGGGAAAACTCAAGAAACAAGGAGAGACTGGGGATTTTGGATGCAGGCCTTTTAAAGAGAACAATAATCATGCTGAATATTGTATCTATAAAGTATTAAAGTAAGAACTAAACCAAAATGGGAATGGAGAAAGGAGATTCTGCCGATAAGGATGATTGCAGCTGAGGATACAGACAATAGGCAAGAGGGAGCTGGAACTTATTGGAGAAAACTGGCAAAGGAACCAAGGTATTGGGAATGAATAACTAGAGAAGGGAGAATAGAAAGACACAAAGAATTTATTTGGACTGCAGATTAGAGATTAATATCAATCCTTGAGAGAGAAGGCAGAGTATAGGCAAAGAGAAATAAATAGGTGGTCCTAAATGAAAGGCCAGCACTGGTAGAGTTTTTAGTAGAATCTAGAACAGAAGCTGCTGTTAAAAAATTAATAACTTTAGAGCATATGAAATATTACATGATCTCTATAAGAATCAATCAGGGGAGGTTAGAAAGGATTGGAAAGAGAGACTGAGTAAGCAATTCACAATGAAACAATGGGGGATATATGTGTCTCCCGAATGTGCAACAAAATCTAGCAGATTTAGGATTTTGCTTGTAAATGTTTACATGGGTATTTTTATACCCCAAGTAGACTCCAGAGAATTTTTTCTCGGGTAGACAGTAAATGTTGGAAGTGTGAAGGGGAAGAATGAGGTAATTGGGAACATATTTTCTGCGAGTGTGACAAGTTGGCAAACTTTAAAAATTCCTGCAGACTATGCTATCAGACATACTGAGTGAGCAAATTGGTATATCTAGGGAAATTATTTTTTTGAGCTGTGATACAGAATCTGAATTGCCTAGACACAGTAAGACCTTGATGAGTCTAATTATGGTGGCTGTGAAAAACGCAGTTACTAGAAAATGGAAATCCAAAGTCTAAACCAACTGTACTAGAAGTAGTGAGTATAGCAACGGAGATAAAACAATTGTAATTGGGATCTTTAGAAAAGGGTTAGAGCAAATTACATAGAAAAAAATGGGAATTTGAACAGTACATACAGGGGAGGAATAAGGTTTAAAAGCAGGCAGGATTTGATTGGACTATGTAATGACAGACAATGATAGATTATTAAGTGATGTATAATGATTGCAACTAAAATTATGTTAATATGGTCTGTGTGTGTAATGCTTGCAGCTAAGATTGTCAGTATGATTTGTTTTCATTTATATAAATGTATAATCATTTAAAGAAGATGTTGCATTTTTTTTAAACAGGAAAGGCCGTAAGATAGTAACTCAGACAAATACTGTAAAACTAGAAAACAACTAGCCCTGAATGGGTGCTGGTTATGTTGTTTGCATCAACTGGAAAACCTTTTCAGTTTGCTAATGTATCACTTCTAGTAGCAGGCTTTCTTGCTTCCATTAGTACCTGCTGCACAGCCTCAGAAAACAGGTGCCTAAAAGGAATTAAGATCCTGTCATCCAGGCAGTCGGTTGTAGATGACTGATGTTGGGGTATGTAAATCACCCCTGTTGTTGTGCAAGTAGATCCAGTCTGCGAGGAAGCTTTTACACTTTTCCCCCAAACACTTTTATTGAATTATCACTTGTAACATAGGCAAATGTATATTAATACAAAAGTAAGTCAAACTGTATATTAACATAACAAACATACACACATTGCTATATATTGTATAACTTAAACAATGTTACATAAATTATGCAATTCTTGCCTTTTTTGTACAAGAAGCATCTTCATTAAACCATCACTTACTACATAGGCAAGCATACGTTTATATAAATGAAAATAAACCACACCAACACAATCCTAGTCGCAAGCATTTTACATCACAAACCATACCGACACACTCCCAGTTGCAAACATTATAGTTCACTTATAATCTACCCAGTCTTTCTCACTCAAGCATTACATAGCTCATTTAAGTCCTGCTGCCTTTTAGGCCTCATTCCTCCCTTGTATGCATTGTTCCCACAGTTCCTGTTTTTTTCCTATGTAGTTTGCTCGTACCCTTTTCTAAAGGTCTCAATTCCAGTTCTGTTACCTGTGTTAACATATTCACTACTTCCAGTATAGCTTGTTTAGATTTTGCTTTCCATTTTCTAGTAATTGTTTTTTTGGCAGCCACCATTATTTATGGCTCAGAAAAATCATCTCCCTCGTCAGACCATTCTGCCCACCCAGCATCACCGCCAGTACATCCTGCAGGGAATCAGTCTGTCATCTCCCAGAAATATGTTCCCAGTCTTCTCTTACCTATTGTCTGTATCCTTAATTGCAGTCATCCCTATCGGCAGAATCTCCTTTTTCCATTCCCACATTGACTTAGTTCTTAGAATCCTTCTTACAATCCTTTCTGTTACTTTATGAATATAATATTCTGTATGATTATTGTTAAAGCACTGCATCCAAAATCCCAGTCTCTCCATGTTTCTTGAGCCCCCCCCCCACCGAAATCAGCATCCCTTTCTACTTTGAAGTATATTTTTTTCTGCTTGTGCTGTGTATAGGAACCTTAACTGTGTAGCTGTGAAATACCCCTTCAAATCGGGTAATCCCAATCCGCCTTATTATATTGGAAGAATCTGCTTACCCCACTTGATTCTTGCTGTCTTCGCCTCCCAGATTAAATCCTTCAGCTCTTTATTAATTGCTATCCACAACTTCTCCTCCAGTTGATAAAATGTCTTTAGTCTCCAAGTCTTGTATACACAGGTAAGGCATACTTTTAACTGCTTGTATCTTGCTGTCCATATCCATGTAACAGAGATTCCAGTTGTCAGTTTTTCTATTATCTTTTTTTGAGTCTTTTCCCATATATCCTGAGCTGCCACACTGGAATAATTGTTAATCTCTACTCCTAAGTGCTTAATTTTATCATGTCTCCATTAACATGGATATTGCTGAACCAATTTGTGTGTGAGTACATAATTTACAATTATTGCCTTTGTATTAGCTTCATTAATTTTGTATCCCAAAAAGATATGAAACTGTTTCAAAAATGTGCCACAGCACAGAAATGTCTCTTATTGGTTTTATTTGGTATTTTATCCTCTAAATTGAGCCAACTTTTCTTGACTGCCATACAAATTATATCCTTGAATTTCTGAGTCCCTTATTTTCTTTGCCAGTGGTTCTAACTATAATGCAAATGACAAACTGGGAAAGAGGACTGCCTGGTTCCTCTGCTTAAGCAGAAATTGTCTGAGAGGTACCCACCCACTTTAATTTTCGCCTCCGATCTCTCATATGTCCTACAAGTCAGTCTTACAATTATGTTGGGAAATGCAAATGCTTCCATTGACCTGCTCAGTCCCAGCTTACCCTGTTAAATACTTCCTCTGCATCAAGACCCACCAATAACGGTGGTATTTTCTTACATTCTGCTTCCCTCTGGATCATCAGTGTTTTGTTAATGTCAAATGTTTGTCTCCCCTCCACAAAACCACATTCATCCATATCTGTCAATTTTTGCATCACTTTTGCCATTCTTTTAACCATTATAGACATAAACACTTTTATAATCCTGGTTTAGGATTGAAATGGGCCTGTAACAAGCTAGATCTTAGGAGGCTTTACCCTCTTCAGGTATTACAGCTACCACCCCTTTCTTCTAGGATGTTGGTACTTCTCCTCCTCTTAAAATATTGGTAAACAAATCCTTCCAACTCTTTTTATCAGTTTTGTTCTCTCCTAGCTTCCAAACTTCCACAGGAGTACCATCTATTCCTGAGAACTTTCCTGTGGATTGGTTATACATCACCATTTTTATCTCTTCTCCTCCTATCCTGTTCAGTAATTGAGCCTCATCTACCTCTAATCTTGGCATATATAATACTTCCGTAAACATTTCCAGTTGTACCTTTTCTTGATTTCCATATTTTTCTGCATTATACAGACTTTAATAGAATTTCCAAAATAGTTCTAATACCTCTACAGGATTTCTTGTTTTCTTCCTTGTTATAGGCTCCTTTAAGCTTGGAGACGGCCCTTTCTGCTTTGGTGCCTGAGTCGTCGTGCTGAAAGGTTTTGTGCCCTAGGGTTATTATTATTAATAAAAAAAAAAAAAAAAGTTGCTTAACAGCAATCTTTCTAAACTTGTTCATGTTGTCGAGATAATCCCTTCTTTTCTGTTTAGCATCTTGCAGTTGCTCCTTTTCTTGTTCTGTAAGGTTCCTGTTCTGCAATACTTCAACATTTGTCCATCCCTGTAAATAATTCTTGTTACTACTTAACCCTATCTATTTTTCTTGTATTTCCACCCTATACTTAAACTCTACTTTTCCCACTCCTAACTGTATGTCTGTCTTCTCTAATAGCTCTTGAATAATTTCCACTACCCCTTCCTTAAATTCCTCTTTTCAACAGATGGGTGGGAAAGCGCCAGTGTTCCATTTTTATTTCATTACCTTGTGTTCGTTTGTTGTTCTTGGCGCATAATATAAAATAAGTTATTAGGTGCTTAGCGATACTTTCAATTAAATGCACATGTTCTTGAAATGTAAATTCTGTCTAGCCTAGCCCAGGTTTTGTATCTTGGAGAGTATGTAAATTCACTCAGAACTGAATTCACATCTTCCATGCCAAATATTTCCATAAACATCTTCAAAAATCTACCCTCCTTGTGTTATATTTTCCCTTCTGGGCCTCCCCAGACATATCTTCACTACTGCAAATCAAATTCACGTCCCCACCTACAAGTAATATTCCTTGCTGAAAGCTGATTATTTCTCCTAGAATTTTCTTAAGCTCCATTATAGCAATTTTAGGTGGAATACAAATACATGCCAATGTAATCCTCCTCCCTTGCCAGTAACCCCTTAGTATTACAAATCTACCTTATTATATTTTTTATTCTTTTCTATCACTGTGGGGCTGCTCTTGCAATTAATATAAGTACTCCACTTTTCCTTTGTCCCAGCTATTCTGCTGAATTACTATCCTGATAACTTTTATCAAATTCACATGTTCAGTTATTTCCAAGTGTGCCTCCTGCAGCATACTATTTGCACCCTACATTTTTAATATAGTTCACTACTTACTTGTTTTTTTTTCATTTATCTGTGAAACCATTGATATTTAAAGACATTACAGAAAGCATTATGGTGTTAAAAAGTCATTCCCAGCTTTTATGTATAACAGATTTTTTTGTTGTGTCTAATTCCAGCTTTTGTGTTACATGCATACTCCATGGTAGGTTGATCATTTATACAGTTGTTTCTTGTCATATCCATTTGAGCCTATGTCACATTTTACAAAACTTTTATTTTGAAAGCCCTCAGATAAAATAAAAAAAACACCCACTACCCCCTAAAACCTATTAACTTATTGGTAACACCATGTACATCTTCAGATATTGAAGTGATGACCTCCTGATAGGAGCATGTGTCCCAAACTGACAGCCACACTTACAGACTTGGGTTAACCTAAAAGAAAGGTGTTTCATGGTACATCACGTGTTTTTACTAAGTGCTGTCTGGTTTTGTCTTCTCTTTGTAGCTCTACCAGCTGAGTAAATAACTTGAATGCTTTCAGAAAACATGATGATCTATCCATTTCTGTCTATCATATTGTCTCCATGTAGACAAGGGACCAGATATAAAGTTGCTATTAAACTACATTTATTTGCTAAAACAAAAACTTTATAATATTCAATGTTCCTTTTCATTTATTTGCTTTCTGTCAAAACTTGTTACTAGATCAAGTTAAGGGCCTTAATCCAGTCATTCCACTGTGCAAGATTGAGAGAGTACATCACTTTTATGTTGTCGTGCTGTTTTGACCAGACTTTCCTGTTTTTACATCTCCGTGTCTACATTTCTAAAAACTGAACAAGGAGAAAGAAAAGAAAAAAAACAGGAGCACGTTTACATTAGTATTCCCATTATGTTTAAAAGAACTTGGAAAACTTTACAGCTTGCAAAGAAAATATTGCACTATAAAAGTATTACTTTTGAAAGACATTTTGCTTTACTTAGTTAGTTAACTTTCTCCCTCTTCTTCCACTCTCCTAAGTATTTTCTGAACATTAATGACATGAAGTAGAGTGTATGCTTTAGAGTCCCTTATGAGTATAGCAAATTCAAAAGAGTCCAGTATGTCCAGATTTTCTTGTTCTGTCATGTTTCACAGATATAATTATTGCTTTGTAATTCCACATTTTGTCACTTTCAAAGTTACTGGTTTTATTACTGTTCATCTCCCAGATCTTGGCTCTGCTTAATTTCCAATATACTCTCGATTCTTCTATTCAGCTCTTGTGTTTTTATTTCCTTCTCTCAACAAGCATTTTCCATTTAAACATTGGAAAAGGTTTCACTAGCACAGTTACGAGAGGAACAAGAAGCAGAATCTCCTCCTGTTTCACAGCTCACTTTTTGTTGGACATACCTTTGTATTTCCTCCTTAGTATGTACTGCATCAAAAAATGTTGCCTCTCCAGGAAAGAATATTTTGAAGATAGATGAGTACAGCAATTTGAATCTCACACCTGCTTCTCAACATTCCCTGAATAGTGGTATAAATATACTCTTCTGCCTGGTGTAGAGTGAATAATCATTCTCCACAAACATACTGCTGTCTCCCAGTTTTAGTACTTTGTCCTGCTGCAGTTTTGTAAGAATCCTGGTAGGATTGTGTCATTGCTATTAGAGCTTTAGGTTGCTTCTTCATAGCCAGGGGTCGGAAGATGCACACGATGTGCCCTTTTGATTAACAATTCCTGCTGAGAATACCAGTCCAGTTGCTTATTTGTGCTTTCATAAAGTTAATACAGTGTTCTTTCCAGCTTCTCTGGTACAGGAAAAAATATGTTTTCCCTATGTGCTGTGTCCTCTAATTATATTATTGTTTGAAACCTTTCTTCTTGAAGTGTTTCATATTTAGCAAACTTTTTCTTTATTTCAACCTTCCATTTTTCCAGCCTTTTGTTGTTCAAGGTGATATATTCCATCAGTGTTTTGTCAGGTCTGTGTGCAGTTGTCTTGTACTTTTCTCTAGGTTACTGGAAGTCATGTCTGGAGCTTGCACTGCTTTTTGCTGAACAGCTGTAGTACCTTTCCCAGTCATTGTTTTATTCCTCACTTTTTGTAGCTGATTTTCTTTCAGGTCCTCTGCATTTCTTTTTTCCTGGCATGCAGGCAGTGCACTTACTAGCCAGTTACTGCAATTTACCCAGAAATGTAAGTGTACTGGCTTTCTCTAAGTTTCTGTTTTCACACTGGGACAACTAGAATTAAGCTGTTAGCCAGTGTGCAGTCATCTTAGAAGCTGTTACCTGTTCCATTTTAATCACAAACATACAACACTGTAATATGGGAGAACAAATATTATGAAGCACATTTTGAAAAACATATATACATTCTGGAAACATGCTACTAAGCTTGTGTCTCTGTTGCTTCATTTTACTTTATAAAAACGATAGGGTGGTGCAAAGGTGTTAACCAAAAACTATGAAACCAAAAAGTAATCACCTAGGTAGCCAGTCTCCAATAGTTTTATTGAAACAAGTTTAGCGCTTTCATCAAACAGTGAACCTGAGGAAGTCAGCATTGTTTGGTTTCATTTTACTTTATGCATGTTATTGCACATATTAAAGTAATAACTGTACAGAAGTTCATAGTTTGCTACTAGAAAGTAGACCTGTTAAGCATTTAAGCTTGGCCCCTGCAGTCCCACTATTTTACCGAACTAGTTCCCTTCCTCTGTCCAAAAGGGATGGTGGTAGGTCTGGGGTGAACCTGAAGTAGTGAGGGATGTGCGTTGTTTAC
>NC_056728.1:1412195118-1412197685 GCF_019279795.1 Protopterus annectens | reverse complement strand
TATAGCAGGTTACATAAATTTCACTTCATATTACTTAGTCAATGAATTGAGCATTAGCTTCCTTATTTAAAGCAGAAGTCATAGAATTTCACTTCTATTTACTTAGTCTGTTGACATAAGTTAGCGCTGCTATATCAATATTTATAGCAAAATAAAACAAAACAACATATCTCACTGAAATGTTGAAATATACATATTTCATTTGCATAAAAATTCTCAATATCATAGAATACTATTGTATAAAAATAATCATAGTCATGTTATGTGTATGTGTGTATATATATATATATATATATATATATATATATATATATATATATAATGTATATGTGTGTATATGTATATATATATATATATATATATATATATATATATATATATATATATATATATATATATATATATATATAAATTTATTTTACATTTGTTGACCGGGCTAGTCTAACTGGAATATAAATCCATTTTCAGTAGAGGCCCGGGGAGAAAAGCTCCAGCACAAACACAATATGTATAATAAAAAGTTGTCACAATTCGGAGAAGTATAAAGTAGTTGCAAAGTTCTGAACAGTTACAGCCGTATAGACTTGATGCAGTGTTCATTTCAAGAGTACATAGCTCATGATGAGATATGAAAATCAAAAATAAAATACAAAACAGTTGTTTACTTATAGAAACAGAAAAAAAGTAGGATAAAAAAGATGTTTATTTATACAGATGTACCATGTGATACAGTGAAATACAAGGTTTATTGGAGACAGCAAGAGGATGTTATTAGTAAGAACATAATAATATTAGATGCAGAGAGCACATAAGAAATCAAAGAAAGACAGTTAGGGTTAGTACAAGGGCAAAACCAATGAGTACTGAGAAATAGTTTTAGCTTCTGTTTAAAAAGTGTTATAGAGGTCAGGGATAGGAGTTCAGAGGGAAGCATGTTCCAGTGTTTGCCTACAGAGTTAGAGAACAAAGAATCTCCCGCTGAGTTATTGGATCTGCTAGTGGTAATAAGTAGCTTATTAGAAGAGAGTAAGTTCTTAAGATTGTTGTAGGGGGTAATGAGAGTAGTCGATATAGGAGTATAGGTGGGGTAGTGCAGGCTCTTATGGATAATAGCAAGCTGGTGAAGTAGTAACTGGTTTTGGAACTCTAGCCATCCTAATTGTTTTAGGTTGTTGCAATGATGTGTTCTAAAAGGAGAACCAGTGGCAAATCTAGCAATACTATGATAGGAGATAAGAAGTTTGTTGAGGTTGTTTTTTGAGAGATTGGTATATAGGGGTGAAGCATAGAGTAGGGTAGAGATTAAATGAGTTTTAGATATAGTGGTTTTGGCTGAAGGAGTAAGAAAGGGTTTGATTCTATAAAGGGATCCCAGTTTCTTATTTACTGTTTTTTATAGTGATGTTAATATGAGTATTGAAGTTTAGGTTATTATCTATGGTTATTCCAAGAAGTTTAGTGGTTGGGTCAGGAGATATGAGTCCCATTCTTGGATATAAGAGTGCAGTGAAGAGGGGTTGACCTTTGAGTAGGAGTGACAAGTAGTAGTTTAGTTTTTTTAGGGTTAAGTAGGAGGCATCGGCTTAAAAACCATTGCTCAACTGTATTGAATGCTTTTTGTGTAAGGGACTGTAGCTCGGAAGGAGTATTAGCTGAGCAAATAATGGTGGTGGAGTCTGCATATTGAATGCAGGTTGCATGAGGAATTGCTAGGTGGAGGTCATTAATGAAAATGGAAAATTAGCAGTGGGCCTAATATGGAGCCCTGGGGAACACCAAGGGAAATGGGGAGGTGAGAAGATAGATTGTTTTCCCATAGTACTGCTTGTTGTCTGTCTAAGTAAGATTTAAACCATTTTAAGGCTAGAGTATCAAGAGAAAGAGATTTAAGTATTTCTATAAGGAGCTGGTGGTTAACCATGTCAAAAGCCTTAGATAAATCAATGAAGACAGAAGAGGAAAGAGTATTATTATTACGGTTTAAATGTATGCAGTCTGTGAAGGAAAGTAGAGCTGTGGTAGTACTGTGATTAGGTCTAAACCCATGTTGACAGTTGGCCAGTAGGTTATTTTCGATAAGATGGGTGAGTAGTTGCTTATGGATACATTTTTCCATAATTTTTGGCAGTGGAGAGAGTAGAGCTATTGGTTTATAGTTTGAAATGTCAATGGAGTTTCCGCCTTTATTCAGGGGAATGATGTGTGAGATTTTCCAGATAGATGGGATATTTCCTTCTGTTATTGTTCTGTTTATTAGTATGGAAATGGGGAAGGCTATGGCTTTGGCACCTTTTTGCAGGTATTCTACAGGTAGTTGGTCAGCAGATTGGGTAGTAGGTTTTAATTTTTCTAGAAGAGAGCAAATGAAGGAAGTTGGAACAGGTTTTAGCTGAAATGATTTAATTGGGTCAGTCGGTGAGGTGGTTAGATTAGGGGAACTTGGAGATAATTGCTTAGCTAGTATTTGAATGGCATCTGTAAAGAAAGAATTGAAGGCATTGGCAGTTTGTGTTGGAGTCTCATGGTTAGAGCCTTGTGGGCTAGGTGTAATAGACTGTGTAAGAAAC